>NC_045750.1:17643957-17676904 GCF_008692095.1 Etheostoma spectabile | reverse complement strand
CCCTGTTGGCAACACTGATTTTTTTCAGTTTTTGTTCAAAGGAATTTAAGTTTCATATCTTAAGTTTTATTTTATTTATCAGACCTTTATTATATTTTGATTTTCCTCTGTTCTGTTCAAATTATATTATTTTAGTGAGAGCTCATAAACAACTACAAATAACTAGGGAAGGGGAAGGGTTAGGGAAGTCTGTTTCTGGATAATTATTTTTTTTAATATATATAACCAAATATTTGTGTTGTATCGGTCTTAAAAATCCTTTATCGGCCGGGCTCTAAAAGAAACCGAGTTCCAGCACTGAGGTGGCCTCGCGCCTTAGGGTCCCTATAATCTGATCGCTGATTTGATTTTGGCAGGGGACCTTTGTTGCATGTCATCCCCCCTCTCTCTCTCTCCCCTCATTTACTGTCACCTCTCTACTTCTTTCTAACCTCTTATTTAATTTCAATTAATTAAGGCTAAAAATAGCTCCTTCCATTTGCTTAAAGAAAGAACTAGGTTGATTTGCCATAGCAGCAGATGAAGCAGATAGAAAATAAGGTGCATCATTTTATCCTTTTTTTTTTCTCACAGTTTTGCAGGCATTGCCCCTGAGCTACATGATGCTGTTCACTCTCACTGCAGCACTGCCGCAACCATCATTGCATGTATATTAATTTCTTAAAGTCTCCCTCATGCACTTTGTCCTTTTGCTGGAGTTGCCATTGCTCTCTAACACGGTAGTGAGTGCTGTAAACACATACGCTATTGAAGTTGATATGTCTTTATTATAGGTGCCCTGCCACACAAAACTGTTTATACTTGCTTGTATTTATACGTGCAAATGTGTTAGGTCCATATGTGTTTGTGTTATGTGGTGAATGTGAAAATAAACGTCTACCTCCTCTGTCAGCTCTAGCCACTGAAATGAAATGAGAGGAGAAATCAGACCAATTACAACAGCTGGTCAATCTGACGTCATGTTGCCTGAGCTCATTACTATTCATGAACTCACC
The DNA here is from genome assembly GCF_008692095.1 of Etheostoma spectabile. NCBI lineage: Eukaryota > Metazoa > Chordata > Actinopteri > Perciformes > Percidae > Etheostoma > Etheostoma spectabile. The sequence continues at coordinate 17,675,909 of NC_045750.1, read as the reverse complement.
CAGTTGTGCTGGGTGAAGGATGCTGATAGCCAGGCACTCATTGGCTAGCTGTTAGCCAATCAGAGTCAAGCAGCTTAGCTCGTAGAATTTGAATGAGAATTGGCACAAATGGAGATGAGTCTTCCTAGAGGCTTAAAACAAGGTAACCAAGTTTCAGAGTCCATGGTAGAACTTCAGACATTACCACAAAGTGATGAAATATACACGTGTTAAGGCACTTTTAAAACCTTTGTAGTAGAAGCAGCCATTGTATTTCTGATTCTTCCTTTCTTCAGAACTACACCGGCTACCCAGTCTCACATTGCCATACTCCAGCTGTGTGTCAGTGAGTAAAGGTTAGTTGTATAGCTCCTTTCCCAGATAAAAATCACAAAGTGCTTCACAATAAAATGTAGTACAAAACAAGAACATTGAAATACAAATAGAAAACATAACAACCAACCATTAAAAAACCTCAACTAACTCCTATTTAATTTCTTTTTAAACGACTCAACAGAATTCACACAACGTTGAGAGGGAGGGAGCCCCTGCTGGGAATGATCGGTCCCCTCTAGTTTTAAACTGAGTGCGGGGAGCCTCTAATAGCCTCTTACCTAATGACCTCAGAGTAGGAGTGCCATATATGTCGTTATTGCAATACCACGTTGCACAATATTAAATCGAGGGGTGCAAGCTATATCGACTCAGCATCGTTATCGCAATATATCGAAAGTGTTGCAATATGTATGCAGTGTTTTTTTTTGTGGAGCGCTGCGTCCCGTCTGTTGGCTGTGTGGTTAGTTGTGTTTGATTCAGAGCCCACTTGAAACGCCAGAATGATCACGTTACCGTGCCGTGTTACCGTTGCACGTGCACGGTGCCACTGCGTGACAAACCCCATGGAGCGTACCATGTGACCCGTGTGCATATTTCAACAGAGTGATGGTGGAAGTGAAGAAATAGAGACAACAAAACGGAGTGAATCAGAGAAGAGAAAGAAAAGTTGCGTCCGATTCTCTTTATTTATATATTTTATACTGTCCAACCAGTACATGTCCTGTTCTGTAGACATGATCCTTATGTATTACTCATTCATTCATTCAGTCATTCATTCATTCATTCATTCATTCATTCATTCATTCATTCGTTCATGTTGGACCAGTCCAATATGTCAGTTGAAATAAACCTTATGTTGTAAGAAACGTTGTGTAATTTGTCATTAATCTATTTTGATGCGTTTTCCTGTAACTTTTGTGATTTTTGCATGTTTAAAAATATTTAAATTAATATTTATATCGCAATATTCATAATCAATAACGCAATGCAACATTTTGTCAATATCATGCAACCCTACCTCAGATTACAGGCTAAGACTAAGCTGTATCAAGTCACAGATGTGTGGAGAAACTTGACCGTGCAGGGCTCTAAAAGTAAGGACCAGGATTTTAAATTGTGAAGAGCTGCTGAAACAGGCGTGATGTGTGCTCTTTTCTTAATGTGAGTGAAAAGCCTCACAGCAGAGTTCTGAACAGCCTCCTTCTTACTCAAACAGGTAAAAAGACTGTAACAGTAATATGAAGGTGAAGAAATGAAAGCATGAATGATCTTCTCCAACTCTCCCTTAGTCACAAGTGTTCTTAATTTGAAAATGTTCCTGAGTTGGAAGAAACAGTTCCTAACTAATTGTTTAGAGTGGAGTTCCGAGGACACGGCTGAATTAAAAACTACAGCCGAGCTCCTGAGTTTCGGCTGGACAGACGGCCCTACGTCACCAATGTGCTGTTTTATCTGAGGGTTTTTACTTTCAGGGCCAATAATTAGTGTTTCAGTTTTATCTGAGTTCAGAAGCAAAACAAGTTGTCACATAAACACTGTTATGGTCTGTATGCACACATTATCATTCTGGAATAAGAGGAAAAACACTTGTTGGTTATTATTATTTCTTTAAATCAATCACAGTTGTCTTGGGGGCCGCTGAGCTCTGGATGCAGCAACGGTGCCCTTGTAAAAGAGGAAGTGGAGAAAGCGGAAGGGGAGGAGAATGCCTGGCGGACAGACCACACTGTACATCCAGTAAGCCGGACTATGGCTGCCTGATTGCCACCAAGTTGTGGAAGCACAACTGATAAGCTGGGGGTACCACATCCTCAACAAGGAGTTTGGGCATTCAGTGCTGCAGGCTGCGATGGGGCGGCTAAATCTTACTGGGTGAGTTAGAGGCCGCCCCAATGTTTCAGATTTTGAGAGGCACGTGCTAGGTTTGTGCACCAGCCGCGGTAACGTAACTGCAGAGGTTTGCAGGCGCACAAAGCTTGACGCAAGAACCCTGCAGCAGGCCTTATTGTGCACTCATTGTGCCTCTTCCAAAAGTCCATTAATGAAACACTGGGTTTAGAATATTAAGTCTACTCTTGACAGTTGTCTTCATTCAGACTCTTACATTCACCTCCCAGAGTGTTCCAGAAAAGCTAAAAGGCCCCCCCTGAAATAGTGGTTCAGTTTGGCAACATGCCAGCTCTCCCACCACGGGCGGACTCCAACGGTCTGACTCCTCCACAGAGATAGGAGCACACAATGCAAGCCTGTGTAATTAGTTTCTAAAGCAGTACTCTTCGGCTCTCACTCAAACGCTGACTGCTCATCTGTATGTTCCATCCTCTCTGCTCTCCAGCAGTTAATTTAGGGAGAAGATGATGGGAGGGAATCCATTAGAAAGGGTGTGATTTAGAAGGTTGTCACCTTCCTCTGTGCACTCCTCCTCATTGCAGTCATGCTGACTCTCTCACTCACTCACTCACTATGGCTAGCTATGGCTTGATGTGCTTGTTTCTGTCAGACATTAGTTTGAAAAACAAAATCCTGTCTGTGGGCATCAGATTACGTCATTGTGCATCATGATCCATTTCACGTGTGACGAAGTGTAGCTTTGAGACCAGGCAGACTCATCACCGATTATTGATGCATCTCAATGCAACAATATTTTTATGTACATTTCCATGCGTGATTTAAAAAAATATACATATAAATCTGAGTTTGTTAGGTCCCACACAAGTTGTAATGAGATTTTTTTTTGTGTACTGAGGTTTTTATTGTGTAGTCATTCCATGCATTCCTTAGACATACTGAGTCACTTTCTCTCAGTGATCTTCCATGTCAGAAGTTCAGTCATGTTTAAAGGGGAAGAATTGGCTTTTTATAACATGAAACATGAGGTGGTCACATGTAATGTGATGAAGTAGATCAACAGCCTTTATGTGTTTTGTCTAATTTTATATTTGTCTTATTAGATCATGTGTATGTACAGTATAAACAAAACTTTTGCGTTCGTGCATGCGTGTGTGTGTGTGCAGCTGATTTATCCTAAAAAAACATTTGTACTCAGCAAACCTATTTTGGACAAGTAAAGCTCTCTTCTTTCTGCTTCTGTGTTCCGATCATGTATTTTGAGCCCAGAGAAGTAATGCTAAGGATTTGCTGCTACAACAAAATCAACAAGTTCTGCAAATTGGCTCCATTTGTTTGCACATTTTCCCAGTGAGCAACCTTTTTGTCTTTTAGCACCATCACTGACAGATTTAACATTTGCCAGGAAATTTCCCCCCCAAAAGTAGGACTCTCAAACTGCGTTGAAGTCTTAAACTATGATTGGTTGCCAGGCGTAGTGCCTAACAGTAAACAAACGCGGCTGCCAAGGAAAAAGTTACCAGCAGGACTCATGACCGACGGCCAGTTTTGCTCTCATCCTGAGGAAAGTAGGCTATGGATGCCTAGGTGAGGACTCCCCCCCCCCCCCCCCCCCCCCCCTCCTTAATAAACCATGGCCAACACCGCTGTGTTGCCGATTTACACCACAAACGCCCCACGGCTTTTGGCGGGTAATGTAAACGTGGTATGCCCCGACACCGTGTAACACGGGTGACACCACAAACCCCTCGGAACTTGTCTCTGTTTGGTAGAAAAAAACTGTTCCTAAATGGTCAAATGAAGCATACAGGAAGGAATGTCCCTTTTTGTTTAGTGTGATAGCTCAATATCTGTCACTCTTGGTTCAGCGTGGCTAACAACAGGCTAGCAGCTGTCTGACAGACTCACACACTGGCTGGTTTTACATAACTAAGCTGCTGGGCTACAGCCTCACTGACCCAGCGGGGGGTCAGATGTGGAGATGGGCAATATATTGATATATCAATATCGTGATATGAGACTAGATATCATCTTAGATTTTGGAAATCATAATATCGTAATATGACATTAGTGGTCTTTTCCTGATTTTAAAGTCTGCATTACAGTAAAGTGATGTCATTTTGTGTACTTACCAGACTGTTGTAGCTGTTTTATTATTTTCCTTTACCCACTTAATCATTATATCCACAGTACTGATGATTATTTATCAAAAATCTCATTGTGTAAATATTTTGTGAAAGCGCCAACAGTCCACACTACAATATCGTTGCCTTATCGATATTGAGGTATTTGGGCAAAAATATTATGATATTTGATTTTCTCCATATCGCCCAGCCCTAGTCAGATGTGATACCTTGTTGCAGTTTCTGGTGCAATAAAGGGACACTCATCAAATGCGAGTACTGTATGTACAGTCCCTGACAAAAGTCTTGTCGCTTATCTATTTTGTAGAAACACCTGCTATTAACCTGACTTTTAATTAATCAATGGTGTAAGAAATAGCTCATATGAAAAGCTAAAACCCTCCCAAATGATGTTCAATGCACTGAAATAATTAGTTTCACTGAAACAAGATTTATTATTTAAAGACAGAAAGGTCAATCAAATTTCGGCAAGACAAAAAGTTTTGTCGCCTATACATAAATTGAACAATTTACTACAACTAAAATTGTCAGTAATTAATAGTGGTGCTGTGACTTCAAATTTAATCTTGTATGACTTCCATGAGCTTGAAGGACTGCATCCATGCAGTTTGGCAAGGATTCATACAATGTATTGATGAAGTCATCAGGAATAGCTAGGAAGCAGTCTTCTGTCTCCCAGAGTTCATCAATATTCTTTGGTTTGGTCTTCCATGCTTCCTCTTTCATCCTACCCCACATATGCTCAATGATGTTCATGTCTGGTGACTGGGCCGCCAATCCTGGAGCATCTTGATCTTCTTCGCCTTGAGGAACTTTGAAGTGGAGATGGAATATGCGATGGAGCACCACCTGCTGGAGAATGTGGCCTCTTTTATGGTTGGGAATATAGAGTAGCTAAGATTTCTTGGTATTTGAGACTATTGATGTTCCTTCCACCCTGCAGATCTCTCGCACCCCCATACTGGATGGACCCAGACCATAATTTTTCACTGTTTTCTGGGTGAATCTTGGATCCCTGCGGGCTCCAGTAGGTCTCCTGCAATATTTGGGGCAACTGGGGTGTAATTCAACAGAAGATTCATCTGAAAAATCCACTTTCTTCCACTTCTCCAGCGTCCATCCTTTTAGCAGGCCTCGGCAAATGCCACACGTTTTTTCAATTGTCTTTTGTTTAGTGCTGGCTTCTGGGCACTGATTCGACCATGGAGGCCATTTCGAGACAGAATCCGACAAACTGTTCTGGTTGACACAGGGACTTCAGGGGACCAGGTCTAGTGGAGCTCTGCTGCAGTGGAATCAATTATTAGTCACAGGTGAAGCTCATATGACAAGGCGACAACACTTATGTCTTTGCAAAAATTGACTCAATGGGCTTTACCAAGCTGTGAATATTAGAATACGTTTTGACAGTTTCTTTTTGCACTGAAACATTATTACAGAAGCTGTCGGGATTAAAATGAGCCATTTCTTGTAAATAAATCTTGATTAGAAATATATTTCAGCGGCACTTCAGGTCAAATGGTACACAAGCGATAAGACTTTTGTCAGGGACTATATACCAACACGCCTCAAATAAGACCAATTATAGATTCATCAGTTTCATAAAGTTCTTGGTTAATTGCCCACTGTTTGAAGTTTGACTGCATCCCAGTAGTGAGCCATCCAACTGAAACATGAGCTCCTGGTCAGTCCACACTCAATGTGACACATCTTCTGCTTCTCTCTCACCACACCAACATATACACACCTTTGTTTCTCTCGTGCCATCCTTATTGTATCTGTCTTTTTACCCTCCCTGTTTTTTCATGCACAGGTACACACCACACACACACACACACACACCCACACACACACACACACACCACACACACACCACACACACACACACACACACACACACACACCACACAACACACACACACACACACACACCACACACCCACACACACAACACACACACACACCACCCTCTCTCTCTCTCTCTCTCTCACTTACTTCTCTGACTCTGTTTTTCTCAGACACACTTTCTCCCTACGTCTCTCTTTCTGTGGCCTGACCAGCTGGCTGTAAAGAATCACTTGTTTATCTCTCCGCTGTCTGTCACGGCTTTTGCTTTGCCGTTGCCTAGTAACTGCAGTAGAAGCTGTGTGTTTGTGTGTGTGTGTGGTGTGTGTGTGTGTGTGTGTGTGTGTGTGTGGTGTGTGTGTGTGTGTGTGTGTGGTGTGTGTGTGTGTGTGTGTGTGTGTGTGTGTGTGTGTGTGTGTGTGTGTGTGTGTGTGTGTGTCTGTGTGTGTGTGCTGTGTGTGTGTCTGTGTGTGTGTGTCTTGTGTGTGTGTCTGTGTGTCTGTGTCTGTGTCTGTGTGTCTGTGTGTCTGTCCTTCGATCGTTCGTTCGTTCGTACACGGCAGACTGAGGACAGACAGGCGCATGCTGCTTTCGCCACTCCTCCACCGTCAGAGTGGCTGCCAGCCTTTGTGTCGCTCGCAGTGGCACTACACACACCTTGTACGCCTCTGAGACACACACACATACTGTACACACTCCGGACTTGACACAGTTCTACTGATCTCACTGTTTCTCTGCATCTCCCTGGCTGCAATGAAGAATACCACCTAGTGTGAATAGTTTACAAAAGCATATTAACCAAAAAATAACCAGTTTGGATCGCCATAACAACACGCAAGGAGGGGTTACAACCAAGTATGATTGATAGCTATTTCTGCTCATAAAGATTTCATCATCTAGATTTGGTCTCTTGTTTTTCACAGGTTTAATATTTCCTAATGCAGCCCTCCATTTAGCCAAGCATGGCATTTAAATGAATGCTATTTAATTTCCAAGGACAGAATAAATTAATGATAATTTCTCACTTTATCTTCTTATGATGGTCTGCTGTGTGTCTCGACACCACTGTCTCCCACAGGGAGCTCCAGCATATGCTGCGCCCCACTCCTAATACCGATGTCGGTCTCACACCAGGCCTGTTCCGAGAAGCTCATTGTCTTTCAGCACAACATCTCATCTTGCATCACCCCTCCCCTCCTGTTTTGGAGGCAGCAGTATGCATCGCTGTGCAGAGAGATGCTGGGAATATTTCTTCCTCTTTTGGAAAGCTCCGCTTTGGGTCCAGCAATCTCAACAATCGTGCCCAGAGGACTGCGGCACGCAAGCATCGTCTGTTATTCCAAAGCGTGAGGATGGAGAATTGGCAAGCTGTGTGTTTGAGGTGCAGTAACCATGCCAGAACCCGCCTGCCCCTACCTCTCCTGAAGCCATGCTACCAGTGGTGAGTGCTGGGAAGGCAGGCATGTCTCTGGGGATGTGCTGACACGTCTGGGCAAGAGTCAAGCTCCTGCTTATTACCGCCCTCCGCCTGTCCAGCTGCCAGCCGTCGCTGATGTAAGTGGAGAGAGTCAGAAACTCAGATTTCTGTGAGCCTCAACACCCTCAGCCCCCTTTTTGTTGTCTTAATTTTTACACTGACTGTTCTACTCCGTTACGTAACCGGATTAAACCCAGCGCAGCAGTCTGCAGATGAAAGCAGTGGCCCAGGCTGATGATGGATCAGAGCGTGCTGTCTGCATCACCTCAGATGACTTGGTAGTGTGCGTGTCCGTCTGGGAGGGATGATGTCACAGCACTCCCGTTATAAATAGTGTATATAAATCCCTGTCTCTGCACCGGCTGACCTCACTTCACATGACTTTAAGACCTCAGTCCTCTCCCGTCCGCGCCACCCCCAATCCCCAGCGATGGTTTTATTTATTTAGCTAATGAGCTGCTTTACCACTGTGCAAACATTGCATTACAGGCTTGTTGTCATACACATCCATCTGTTGGTCAGAGGGTGTTTGGGAAGACAAAAAACAGTTTACTGGACCCTCACTGACTTTACTTTCTTTAATACAGTTTTGCTCAATTGTTTTAGATGCACTTTGGCCAATTGTGTGAATACTATGTGTCTGTGAGCAGACAGACAAATGTAGGGTTGTACAAGTGTAAAGTGGGGGAATATATGGAGGGACAACAGTGGACCATATTGGACCATGCAAGATCATACTGCAGAGCAGTGCATGAAAAGATGCTTTTTTACAGTTTGGTGTCAGGTCAGCTTACTGAGGTCAAGAACTGGGCTTCAGATGATGTCCCTTCAGTCATGCATAGTTGTGATGTGTGTGATGTGTGTAACACATCGCATACAAATAATATAACACGAAAAATAAAGATTTGGACGTCTGAAATATTTGTTTGTCACCACTAAATGAAGTAGAAGAAGGTTGTTTGTTTTTATTATTTATATTTTCTTATTATACACCAGTGTGTGTGATTTTAATAATCATATGAAGAGTTTTGGGAAAAATATCCGTTCTGGTGTTACTGTATCTTTCAAATGTTCTTTCTTACAATGCATAAAAAAAAAAATATATGTATATTGGTAGTGGTACCAAAATGTGCATATCCGCTTTAGTAGTTAGACATTTTGAACAACGTGCAGCCCTACTAGTCACATTACGATACAATTTTTTTGGTGGTATAAAAATCCGATTTACCGGCCGATATGGTTATAAAATAAAAAAATCCAGGAATGTGTAACAAAACATAAACCGATTTCCCTAACATTAGTTATTTGTAGTTATTTGAGTCCTCGCTAAAACAATATGATAATGCGGTTTGAAAATAAACAGAACAGAGGACCATCAACCTTTATTAAAGTTTTGATAAATAAAATGTATAAAAATACAAACTTAAGATATAAAACTTAAAGGGTTAAACACTAATGTCGCTATCAGACACGTTGTAGAGCGCCTTCTGGTGGACAGCTTTTGCAATGCCAACACTCATAACATGGTTGAAGGGTGTTTTGTCCATTTTTATTTTATTTTTTCAATACTTATTGTCCATTATAAATGCCGATACTGAAAAATGTATTGCAGATATTGCAGTACGTTATGCATCAACTATATATTTATATATTTATATTTATATATATATAAGTTATACCAAAGAGAGTCTGAAAATATATGCTAAAGACGCGTGGAGAATTTAGATTTGAGAACTGCAGCTTCTGTGTTTTCAAACCAATACAAAAGGCTTTTGCCATTCTAAACACTAACGCAGTGGGAAGTGGATACATGAGATACAGATTGTACGCCCGATGATTAAAAGATTTGTTGTCGTGTTACAGGCCAGAAGACATGCCTCCACCTCCATGGCGTGTTCCCCTACATCTACGTACCGTACGATGGCTACGGCCAACAGCCGGAGCGCTACCTGCGGCAGGTGGCCTTCAGTACCGACAGGGCCCTCAACGTTGCCATGGGAAACCCCGCCTCCAGCGTCCAGCATGTCTTCAAGGTGGTGCTGGTCTCTGGCATGTAAGTGACTCATGATTGAGCTGATGAAGTTGAGTGTGCAAACCGCAAAAAGCCTTCTTTTTTTTCTTTTTCTTTTTTTAAAATAAAAATGTGGGAAATCCTTCTAATGAACTCTCCAGGTAGACATGCAGTATGTCAACGAGGTCTTTTTCCTGTCTTGCAGGCCTTTCTATGGCTACCACGCTAAGGAGAAGCACTTTATGAAGATCTACCTGTACAATCCTCAGATGGTAAAAAGGTAAGTTTACTAGGGATCGATGCACTTAAATGAGAATGGGGATCATCCCGATGGTCCGATGCCACTGAATGGCTGACTGTGTGCACATGACTCTGCCTGCTCACTAACATGGCTTCGTATTCACTGTGTGTTGTTGTGCATGGAAGCACGCAGGAAGGCAGAATTATTTGCCAAAGTGATCAGCGTTAGTGGTGACAAGGTGAGCGGAGTTGTGCAACTGAATTGATACTTGGCAAAGAGAGGGGGGGGGAAAGAGAGCGACAGGAAGAGGCTTGAGGAGAGAGATTGATACTGTTGTTGATTTCCTGTTTTTTATCTTAAATGTATCCATTTTAGGTGACTCATTGAATTTTATGTATGTATTTCTTTTCACATTATTATCCTTGATGAGAGAGAAAGAGAGTAAGGGAGTGCTTTGAGTGGCAGGTCTGGATCTCTGCAACCTTCTTCAGCCCCCCCCACCTCCAAACACTCTCTGATCAGTCATCAAAGAGCTGTGGCCTTTAAAGAGGAACACGACTCCAGGGCAGAGCTTAAACGTACACACAGCCAACTGCTCTTCATCAAGTGCTGGAAATGCATGTTTTCTGTGGTTGAGGATGGCTCTGGAAAACAAGTTGTCCTTTTTCAGAATCGATTTTAATAAAAGGCACTATGGATGTTAATAATGAAGCGTTAACCGACTATTTGACCGATATAATGCTACCAGTTAAACAGTATTATGTTATTACAGTATTTTTCAGAAAACAATTGTTTGTATTAGAAATGAATGGGCTATACAATCTTTGTTTTCTTTTTAAGGTTTTGCCTTTAATTGATAGGACAGCTGTAGACAGGAAAGGGGCAGATTTCAAAGAGAGAAGCTAATCAGCCTCTAATCTACACCATCCCAGCGGCACCAAAAACAACCTGTAACTGTGTTTCAGAGGAGAAATGACTGCTACATTTGTGTAATTGTCTTTTAATAAGTAAATGTGTGTTGTTGTTTTTTCTACCCTTATTCTCTTTCATTATGGAAAAATCTCTGTTTGTTTTAGGGTCTGTGAGCTGTTACAAAGCGGAGCAGTGATGAACAAAAGTTACCAGCCCCACGAGGGCCACATCCCCTACCTGCTGCAGCTCTTCATAGACTACAATCTGTACGGCATGAACCTGCTGAACTTGGGGGCTGTCAAGTTCCGCAGGGGCCAGCACAAAGGTACGGGACAAGGGAAGGGGATTTAGTTTTTCTAAAATAATCCTCTCCAGCTAATTTGATTCTTCGAATGCAGTTTGAGGATTTATTTGTTAATCCTGGTTGAAGTTATCTTAAAGCGCCCATATTATTCTCATTTTCCAGTTCATAATTGAATTTTGAAGTTGTACCAGAATAGGTTTACATGGTTTCATTTTCAAAAAACACCATATTTTTGTTGTACTGCACATTGCTGCAGATCCTGTTTTTACCCTGTGTGTTCAGGTCTCTGTTTTAGCTACAGAATGAGACATCTCACTTCTAAACTATCTTTGTTAGGAGTCGCACATGCATAGTAGCTAGGTAAGATCACATCAGCTAGATAACTCTTTCTCTATCTTTGGTCAGTCAGAGGCAGGATTAGCTGGGAGACTTCTTCTAGACGAGGGCCACTTGTGGAATACCTGCAGAACAGGGACATGGAAGTAGTTCTTTTGGAGATTAAGGTGTGTGTTGTGTGTGTGTGTGTGTGTGTGTGTGTGTGTGTGTGTGTGTGGTGTGTGTGTGTGTGTGTGGTGGTGTGTGTGTGGTGTGTGTGTGTGTGTGTGTGTGTGTGTGTGTGTGTGTGGTGTGTGTGTGTGTGTGTGTGTGTGTGTTGCCATTGAGAACGCGCTAGCTACGGTTAGCCACCTTGTCTCGGCTAGTGACGTAGAAAGCCGTGCAGATTCTGAACAGCTCACCCAGAGACGGAAGGCAGAGGAAATTCAGAATCCTGTATCTCACTCAAAACAGCATGGATAGGTTTTTTTCCAAGTTTGTATGCGTGTGGAAGCACCAGATACACAAAATAACACTCCAAATCCCAGAAAAAGTTATTCCTTTCATAATACGAGCACTTTATATACCAAGTTTTGTTTTTTCCCCAAATAAAAGAAAATTGAGTACATAATCGCAACCATAATGAGTTACATGAGGAAGGTGCATTGGGGATCATCCCAGCATGCACTGGGGCAATAAATTCAGATTGTGGTCCAATCAGTGAACGGAGGGAGTTGCTGAGAACGAAGACGTTGAGGTCCGATAACTTTCGGCGACTTCCATAATGGCGGTGGAGAAAGATACGGCCCGTTGTGGCAACCCTTCCAAAAATCCAAAAGTTAAAGCACAAGCAAGAACAGTCTGAACAAGCTGAGTTGGTGGCCATGTTGTTGTGGCCCTCCTCCCAACGGGGCCCGGGGAAAATTAGATTTTCCAGCTCGCTCCGTTAGTCGTGAAGGAGTTAATGTGAACACTAGCAATGCTAAGCCAATAGTTGTTGTCCCCCCCCTGTCTTGTTAGCCTGGTCGTACGAGACAGTATGTAGGAGGGTGGAGCCAGGCTACCAGAGTGGCTCTGGGCAGATCCAATAGTTTTAAACTTCAACAGAGTACCCACCTTCATAATCAAAACAATCTGACATTTGCCCTCACCCCCTACCTCCTGTCTGTTTGGGGAAGATCTTAGGTTACACATGTGTGCCCCTGTCTGCTGTCACACACTGCTGTCTCTTGTCTCTGCTAGACAGTGTGGGCACAGCCGGGTGTCTTCCTGCTCGCTGCATCGTTTCCCCGGGCTCAGCAGGGATGGAGAGCAGGCCAGGGAAGGCTGCCGTGCCTTGAGTCCCACCAAATCAGTCCTGATCTCACCTTAGCCTCAGGATGCCTCTGTTGTCTTTCAAAAGTTCTCTCTGTTTTCATCTCTCACGTTGCCTCCTCACCTCATGTTCTTGCTCTTTACCCTCTCTCTTGCAGTACTTGCTGTCTCTGTCTGACATCTTTGGTTTTCTGTCTCTGTTTCACTTTCACTATCTTTACCTAGTTGGTAGCACCGTCTGATGGTCCATGGTCAATTTTAGCCATTTTCTTCTGACATTGCTGCACATTAAGGAGGCAAAAGTCAAATCGAGTGGCTTTCTTTCTTTCTTTCTAATTTTAGCAACTCTGCACTCAGCTTTATAAAAATAAATTTTTATCTCCCCCTGTAGAATCACAACAAACTATAGTGGTATCTTTGTGGTGGCTGTCTCTCTGTGACTGGTTAGCAAACGGTTGCCTACATACATTCAGCAGACACAGAGCATAAATAAGGTTAATTTGTTCAGTTCTGTTTCTGACAACCTTACAAATATGGGACACTATTAACTTATTTAACTGGCTTTTGGTCTCCACCAACTCCCCTCAGGCAAATATCTGACTCTGAAGCTTCTCAAGGGTCCACCATGTGGACTAACTAGCCATCAGCTGTGTCTTTCTGCCCTTTGCTGGGCAGCACACAGTTGGTTTATCAGATGGTTTTTGCTAATAACAGCTGCTTGGTTTGGCTGGGAACTTTTTACTGAGAGTTAAATAAAATATTGAAGTTGCAAATCGTAAACCCACAATCGTGAGCTAAAAGCAAAAAAATTCGTAGAGCTGGGGGCGAACTTCAGAGTCGGGTGATAATTAGGGTTGGCAGTAATGCTGTGTGTGTGTGTGTGTGTGTGTGTGTGTGTGTGTGTGTGTGTGTGTGTGTTGTGGTGTGTGTGTGTGGTGTGTGTGTGTGTGTGTGTGTGTGTGTGTGTGTGTGTGTGTGTGTGTGTGTGTTATTTTTAGGCATAGTGTATTGAAAAATCCCTAGTCATTCAATACCTAGGGAGTAAATGTCATCAGTGTCAGTGAGCCAATAAGCATGCAGCATGCTTCTACCAAGATCTAATCATGGTGGTGAGTTGCGCGTCACAGACTGATTTTAGTAGCTTTAAAGCAAAATGAAAAGCAATAATTTGCACTATGTCGCAGTTTAAAACACTCTGAGGGTTTGCTGCTACAACCTTACATGATCGATTGATTGATACTTGGTCTGATTTAACTAGTAGCTTATAGTGGCCATGTTAGCTTAAGGTAGCAAACTAGACATTGCTAGACGTTGTACATTACTGCATCAGGTCACTGACTATATGACTCGTTTCTACTCGTGCTATAGTGATTTAGCATGTCTCAGATAAACATTTAAATTGTTCTGGGACAAATATAAAATAAGCACAGTGTATGTCAACAGGCGACATGTTTGTTAGGAATAACTAAATAATGTCTTTTAAGCAACTGACTCAAAAGAATCTGGGGACTGAATTGAAGCCTGATGTGCCACTATCCAGTCATTGGCATTCATGGCCATGGGAGCTGCTGTTCAGCAGAAGTCAGAGTCTCAGTTAAAGAACCTGCACGGCAGCTGCTGTAGGGAGCTGGGGCGGTGCATCCATTCCCCTCTGTCCTCTGGTTTGGTAGGGACTTTATTTTGCTTGTCCTGAGCCAGCAGATTGAGTCACTAGCATTCCCACCAGTTTAAAGAAAATGGAGCCACGGCCTGCTCTCTGCTACAGCAGAGCCACAGTCATTTCATATGTGAACTGACTAGGGCTCAGTGTCGTTGAATGATTTTCGGTGCCAATACCGTGACTTTGATACCCGTTCCTAAACAATACTTTTTTAAACACTAATTTTATGAAACAAAAATAAATTACAAAATCACACATTACGGCACAAATCTTTTTATGTATTTTTCAGCTTCTACCATGCGAGCATACCGTGGGGTTTTTCCTGCATGCCATGTAATGTAAGACAGCCAATCTCTGACATTATTAGATCTTGGCGCGTGCTGATTGTATCTCTGACACTGACATTTACTCCTTAGGTATTGAAATTGGGTATTGAATGACGAGACATTTTTAAATACTTGATCAAATTCTGTAGCTAGCCTTAGCACTGACTCGTAAAAAATGGGGACACAGGGTTTGCTCTTCAGGCAGTCACTGGGCCGTGCCGAGGGTTTCCTTCTCTGATCTGGGTGAGCCTGACTCTCACAGGCCCACCTCTACTTCCTCCTGATGGAGACTAAACCCCTGGTTGCCAACTCTGTTTGATCACAGGCCCTCTCATCATTGCTCTCTCCCAACACTCCCAGAGAGCACCCAGCCCAGCAGGGCCACCTTCACATGGGAGGGCAATAATGATTCAGCACAGGAAATTCCAATTTTCTTTTCTTTTTCTTATTTAAAATCCTCCTGCTTGACTCCCCTCCGACAAAAGCCGGCTTCCCATGTTTGATCTAACTCTGCACTGATGCAATCAATGGAAAGAAGGGCTCCAGTGCCTCGTACAACAAAGACACTAAAATACCCCAATAATAGGTACACCTGGTTACATTTTCTTCTCGCCTCAAGCTCAGACTTGAAAGCAAAATCCTAATCTGGGATTAAAGTGGAAGAGTGGTTAAAGGGACTGGGGCCAGTTTAAGAGGAAAGGAAGCCTTAATGTGTTTTGAAGTCCGTGACCTCTTTCAATCAATAAATCAGTCAATTTTATTAAGGAACAGTCTCAGTGAAATGTAATCCTGTCAGCTCCTTTTTGTTTACAGTGCTTGTATACTGATGTCGCAAGACAACTTTTCACCTCGTCGAGAAAATCGTCACATTATAAAATCGCGAGATTATCGTGGGACGAGATTTTGTCACACCTACAGTTTACAATCCAGTTTCCTGGTTCAACTTTGACCTAGTATACCGGCTGCTGGTTTGGGTACATGCGGTTTTTGTTAACGATGATGGTTTATTACCCACATTTCAGGTGCGTTCACTTTTGATTTTCCTTCGATAATCAAAGCTGTTGCTTGTTGTCTGATCGACTGGTTGTGTTTCTTGTCCTGACGGTCTTTACTGATGCCATGTTCACAGATTATCTACAGAACAAGACCCACGTTTGATTAAACTGAAATTAATTTTTTAAATGCCAGCAAACAACATTGAAACAATTATGTAGTAGCTCCTTCATTTCAGGGGAACAAGTTCAAACAGTTCAGCACGAATGTTCATTCTGACCCTGGAAACAGCAGTTTAACAAAGAAATCTCAACAAAGTCCATCCACTTCTGCTCTTTCCGGAGCTTAAACTCTGCCTCTCAGTTCTGAGAGGACGTTCTAATTCATCCATTGCAGACGTTAAACTATTTACCAATATATTTACACTCATATTTGCCACAAGAACATAAGCTATACACTATCGATTTGGGGGTCACTTAAAGATTTCCATTTCACTCCATTATAGACAAACTACCAGCTGAGATCAGTTGCATTGTTTGTTTTTTTAACCAGGGCAGCAGTTCTCAGATTACATTTTGTGCTTACATAATTGCAAAAGGGTTCTCTAATGTTTTCTCAGTTAGTTTTTAAAAATGATATCAGATTAGTGAACAGAATGAGCCTTTGGAACATTGGATGAATGGTTGCTGGGCAATGTGGATATTGCATTAAAGATCAGCCCCCCACTCAGATCAGCTGGTATTCTGTCTATAAAGGAGTGGGATGGAAATTTTTGACCCCAAACTTTTGACCGGTAGTGTATGTTTAATAGTTCCCCATGTGAAAGGCAATTGACTGTGCTTTTTGCTGCCGTACTCCAGTCTACAAAAACAGGTGGTCCCAATGTTTTCCATTTGAATCCCATTTCCTGCATCTTTACATACATTTAAAGGGACTGATGTTATACAAAATCCAGGAAAAAATTAAGTTGATGAATTCTGCCATGTATCAGAAAATATGTGTTATTGTTTTTTTAATATATGGGCGAATCGCCAAGACTTTAGAGAATCATTACGTAACGTCAGAAGTGTTCACTTGTGTTGTGTGTGAATACAATTTAAGTGGGGGAATTACTCCCTTGTCCCCAGTGGAAATTATGCCTTATGTCATAAATATAGTTTAATTTCTGCTTATGTTCAAATTATCACCCAAAACAGCTGGTTACTGTAGTTTTTTGTCTAACAAACAGAAAGAAATAGGACATTTGTTTGGGCTATTTGACTACTCTTTGCTGCCAAACTGCAGTCTGGCGGAATGCTCCTTTCAGCGCTCACAGTACCGTCTACTCTACCTTGTGCCTGTGTGTGCTTCCTAGAAGACGCAGCAGCGGTTCCAGACCGGCAAACTCCCAGCAGTCGTCCCAGCGTCAGCCCCTGGAAGAGCCCCGGCACCTCCAAGCTCGACGACAGCACCCTGGGGGGCACGTTTGTCCGCTGGGAGGAGGACACCATACCGTGGTGAGTCCTCTCCTGCATCCGCTCCTACTGTGAGCTGAACACCACTCATTCTGCAAGAGACAATTCCCTTCTGATAGTTTGCCCAATTTGTTTTTGTCAAATGGTTAACCCATATTTTGTTTTAAGTTGTGTTCCTTTTCATGTTTTTTTTTTATCCTGTTCTCATCAATCTTAGTGTCTTGATTGTAAATCTATTGTTAATAATAAAAAACTACAATCAAAATTAATTTACATTTCATTTTCTAGGTGTGTACAGTTTTCTCCTCTGAAATAAAGATGAAAATGATCCTGCATGGCTAAATCTGGCACATTCACATCTGCCATCTTTCTGCGTTCCCTGTGCTGTGTGTCTGCCTGCAGCTCCCTGGTCCTGGATGCGGTGGAGAAGCAGAGCACCTGTGAGCTGGAGGTCGATGCCGTAGCTGTCGACGTCCTCAACCGACTGGAAATTGAAAGTGAGATCACTTAGGACAGCCTCCCAGCTGCTGCACCCCTCCAGCAGTCGTTTGCCAGTATTGTAGGCCACTCTGATACAACAGTAGGAATAAGATGCGGGACAGAGAGGTGAAAGCTAGGGCTTAGATGCAGCTAGAGCTAGGCGATATTTTTGACCAGTCGATATTGCGCCAAATTTGTTGGCTTGATGTCGCAGCGGTGGAATGTCCTGCACACAAAACACTTGTAGTTTATAAAAAATGAAAGTACCGTTCTCCCACTGAAGAAGTTTATTCACTTTTTCATTGTGGAAGACAGAATGAAAGGAACCTCTCTGGTCAGGCAGGTCCCTTTCCTCAGGCTCACTCAACACGCCTTTCATTCAATCTATTCAGACGTTCATTCCAGGGATGTAGTTAGGCTTATTTTATGGGGGCTGAAGCTAACCCAAAATGTTCCTAAGCTCCCCTAAATGATACTAAGAACATCAATATTTTTAATATTATATATTTTGATTTATCAACAACTGTATCCTCATTCATATAGACCCAACAAATGATATGTATATCCAGCTACAAAAAAATAGCCGAAAAGTCAGAAGTTAGACAGAAGTACAAAGAGTAGTTGTGCTATCAAGATGATGCACCGCACCGTCTCGGTGCATTGGTGGGAACTGGCAGCTTTCAGAGCGTTGCAAGTAACTGGAGGATTCATCTCGTCTCGTTGCTACTCTTTGGTCTGAACTCACTTCGCACCCTTCCGCCCATACACGCCGACACACACGCTAATGGTGAAAGGAAGATTGATTACACAAAGTGATACGGAGTAAAATTGTAAGTTGTTTTTAATTACCTGCTTACCTTTAGCTACGTTTTCTTGAGGTAAAAGAAAGGGGATATTTTGGATTGCTATGGAAAACCATAGTCGAGCTAGAGTGAACAAGCAAAATACTAGAAATGGTTAACTTAGCAATCTAATCACAATTCTTTATTATTTGCCAATGATACAGCCTATCTCTAGTAGGCCTGTTCTAAAACAATATCAATCCCCATAGAATGTTGTTGTCACTGAAAACTAAATGCCATAGGGTCCCTGTTAATGCTATTACACAGTTGTATCCTTCAATTCATTGAGCAGATGAGATGGATATTGGAAGATTTTTTCAGCAGAGAGAAAGAGAAGCAGGAGATTGGGAGGGCAGTTGAGTCTGAGGGAGCCGGTGTGATGGAGGTCAGTAGTGCTCTACAGGTCTGAGGATTGTTTTGTTTTCTTCTAACAATTAGCATTTGTTGGCAGCTCTAGGCACTATGCATTGCATAATTATATTTATTATATATGCTAGCTGTATTCTAACCAATTTAACTTTCTGCATTCACTGGCTGTGATAAATAAATATGTAGATGTTACCTTAATGTAAACTAAAGATGAGCACATGCCAACAGATACACATGTGAAAATAAAATGAAAGCAATCCTACATACAGTACATATATATAAACTAATCATTACTCCAAATCTTTTATTACTTCTGCCATCCGGTTATTGTATTTACACAGTAGCCACTTTAAATAGATCCGTATCAATAGCTTACATGATAAAGTATGCAGCAATGCCTATATTTTTTCTTTTTCTTTCTTTAGCTATAGTATGCTATTACTTCATCATACATTGACATGAGCAGACAGAAAACTCATCAGGAGCAAAGTGTGGTCTAAGTAAATCCCCCCCTGCAGCTTTAATGTGTCTAAAAGCTAACCTTACAGGAACTTTTGTTGAACAGAGAGAAATGGAAGAAGAAGATAAGTCTGTCACTTTTTACTTGTTAACATCTTGGTTTGTTGACTGGTTGTTGACATAAGCGTAGCTCTAATACAGTAACGAAAGACGTGAGTGCAAAGATTTTGCAAACACAAGTTACAAATACCTTGGGGGCTAAGCACCCCCGTCTTTCAATCCTAGTGACGTCCCTGGTTCATTCAATATTTTCAGACTTTCAGACATCCAGAGTAGGCTAAGTTATCGTATGCAACACTTGCACCTGTAACGTATATTCTCTTATTGTATATAAATGATTTTCTGTTTGAACCAAACATTCGTTGCAACTATATGACCTCCCGGTAACTCTAACTCACTAATCTACAGTGGGCAATACAGCCCCTTACGACAGCAGGTGTGGTAAAAACACTACCGCTTTTGTCCAAAGCGGCCGCTAGAATCAACACTAATTGAAAGTTACATATAAGTGTTGTGCTGATGCGGAGACGTCCCGGCCTACAAATCATATTCTACAGACTAAAGACATTTCTTTTGGTACAGATCCTTGCAAAAATTACACTATTACACAATTATAATTCCATCCAATATCATCAAATATCAAAATTAGGATTTTAGAATATCTTGTCTTATCTATTGATATGGATATATTGCTGCATGTTTGTCTGAGGTAACTAATAGAACACAGCTGCTCGAAACCCTTCCCCCTGACGCGCTCCAACCATCAAATCCATTAGCAGCCCTAAACATTGTGGAGCGGACTTCACACACAGGAGAGCAGAGAGAGAGGGAGAACTGAACGGAGATGAGGGGAATCCAGGATGTAGGGATATTTCACTGAACTGATCAAAACCCATAACGCAGATGGCATTATCTGACAAAGCCATGCACACCCAGAGCAGATGCAACTATTGCTTCTGTTTGGTTTTGCCTCTATAAGCAGAATGTGTCTGAATACCAGGATTAGGGATTTTGTCTCTGGCCCTTTTTGTTGCAGTTTTCAATATCCAAAGGTTTTATACATCTGGATGCGTTTTATGTTAGACTGTGAGGGAGAAGAGAGAGCCCATCCATGTACTGAAAACAAAACTACGTTGATCCGAAGAGAAGGAGTTGTCGCCATATGTTGATAACAAAGCTAAAAACGTGGCAAGGTTTAAATTGACTAAGGTTTAAATTTTTGAAAACAAAAACATAAAAACAAAACCTATCTTTTTGGCTATCTTCCCCCCACAGCATTTTAAATCCCTTCAGTGGTAGCCAGTCACAGACCAGCTGTGTAGTGGACTGCTGACACATGGTCTCTTAATATTAAAGTCACATTTCTCCAGTACTTATGATGTAGATCCGGCTGGAGGCAGAGTCATAAACCACAACGAGCATCTGTCCTTAGAGTGAGGAAAGGAAAAGAGAGGCAACTCCAGGACAGGCAGTGTCTGTGTTCTGACTCATACTTTTCCATCTATAGCTCAATAACAATGTTTCAAAACTATTCTCACTGTTAAATGTAACTACATTATGTATGAGTTGAATGACATTTTTAAGCCTGACATCGTTTTGATTCGTTATTTTGGCACAGCCTTTAAATAAAGACCTGCGTAACAGTACTGATGCATTGTTAGCTGACACATTGTGCTGTGATTGTCCTCTGTGTCCAGATCAGATTGGCAGGAACCCGGGCCTGCAGGCCATCTGGGAGGACGAGAAGCAGAGGAGGAGAGAGAAGAACCAGACCTCCCAGGTAGAAACCCCCGAGTCACAAGGTGAGCAGATCGACAGTGGAGACTCCGTTCTGATCTTTGTGGCACAAGAGACTAGGACTGTGTATTGCCAAGAGTTCAGTTCAGTTTACTTTGTGAAAGGGGACAGTGCAAATTAATAAAACACATGATTTTCCATGGGTTAAAGGTCCCATGGCATGAAAATCTCACTTTGAGGTTTGGTTCCCCCATCCTGCCTTTGGTCCCCCAGGGACTAGAAATGGTGATAGAAGTCCGAGCCCTGGGTATTCTGCTCTGCCTTTGAGAAAATGAAAGCTCAAATGGGCAGATTGTGATACTTGCCCCTTATGAGGTCATAAGGGGCAAGGTTACCTCCCCTTTCTCTGCTTTGCCCATACTGAGAATTTGGCCCACCCATGACAAAGAGACATCATGGCTTTCAAACAAGCAAAGTGGCAGTTGGTCAAGGCCAGCTTCAAAGCAAAGAAAATATCAGCGGGTGCTGTGTACGTATCACAAGTTCTGAGTATGTTAATCTTTTTGTGATATCTAGTATTAACATTTGGTGACATATGGTCTAAATAGTTGATTGGTTGTATTATTGGAAATCTGCGTGGCTGCAGTTCCTCTGGCTGGCCACTGTTTGTTGCCATTTTCTCAGCGTTTCTTGCCCGCCAGGTATCCATGGTGATCACGTGACTGCAAAGTATAAATAAAGCCCCATTATACCGAATTTGGTTGCAGTTACACCAGAGTTCCACTGGGGGGGTGATCATGGCTGAGTGCAAAACACATGGGAGTCTACGGAGCTAGACGGCTAAATGGGTCTCTTTCTCCTGATTGTCGTTGAGAAGTCTCTGATTTGATTGTATTTTTTGCAAGTTCAACTTGGATTATAGGTCAAAAGTTGAATGGAAGAGTACTTATGTCCTTTGGATTTGTTACAGGTTGAGGGGTTAGTATAAAGTTTGGCTTTCACAACATTTATTTTGGCCAAGAAATGGCAAAGTTGGTGTTTTCATAGTTAGTTACACAAATTTCTTTGTGCGTAATATGCACAATTTCTATTCTATAAAAATTCTTTTAACAACTTTTTGTCAGGTTGGTCTGGAGATGGTATGTACCAAGATTCATGTAGATCAATCGCACCGTCAAGGAGGCGTTTGAAAAAGTTGTTTTTTGATTAATTTGCTTTTTTTCACATACAAAAGTCTGTCTGATGTACGGTTTGGGAGTTATAGGGCCAAACACGTTTTTTGTTTTGCGCCACCTACTGGTGGAAGTGGGTCAATTATTGCACTTGATGTCTTTGCAGAGTTTATGTCCTGAAAATGGCATTTTGTACTGTTTAGGCTGCAGAGTGAGTTTACGCGGAGAAGAATAATAATCCTTAGAAAATTAATAGGGTTCCATAGCCCTGCTGTGTGTAGCTTTGCTACCGCGGTTCACAGCCCCTCGGGCTTGGACCCCTAATAAATTGTAATTAATATACTTATAGGTTGGGCAACTAAAAAACAGTGGAAGTTCTCGGATCATGCTTAGCGTAATTTAACTAAAATTGTTCAAAGCTACGCCGGGCTGGTCTCATTTCAGTGGTGCCAGCTTTTCTGCTTTCTATGAGTTATGACAGTGTTTTGAGGCAATACAAATTCTTTTGTGGCGAACCATATTGTTTCATCATGTTGTGCTTCTTGTTGGCCAGCTATGTTTGTCTTTGTGTCATTTGCTGAGCCCTATACCAGTGACTTTTCCATGACCTACACAAGTCACACTATCATCAGTCTTAGAACTGGTGGAACAACTTTGTCCTCTAACCACAAACAAAAACTATAATCTTGCCAAACCCTAGAGACACTAGACATGGGACATGCAAATGTCCCATCTCTACACAAAGAGAGTCTGTTGTTCAGTAATAATCGGTAATGAAATTACACCCAATCCTGTTTTATTGATGTGATATAACTCCACTGACAGCAACCACTGCTGGCATTTATAGCAATTACTGACCACAGTGTTTTAATTGTAGCTGAGAATTTGGATCTGGAAAAACTCTGGGATCTTGGTTCCGACCGTTTCCAGGAAAGGCGAACGCACAATAAACACTAGTTTGTCTGATGTTTTCCAGATCGTGGGTTTGTCACTTCAACGGAAAGCGAGAAAATCTTCATGAAGAGATTCAAGGAGATTCTGAAGGAGAATGAGTTTGACGTGTAAGTACCTCGCCTCGTTTCATGACAAATTCTGTCTGGAAATCGTTGTTGGACAACTGTCCCAGGAAGACCTGAGAATTGCTGCCAGGAAGCTGGAACTTATAGACGAGAGCAACTGCTCATAAGCAACAAGATGCTTCCAGTCACATTAGTGACTCATAGACCAAATTCATTTCAGATTCTTTCTATTGAGCTGTAATGAGGCCGTTGCATGTCCTCAGTTTCCCCGTGCCTCTCAGCTACATGTCATGTGTCTTCGTCCGCCTCCTTTTCTCTCGGGCCAGTGAGGGAGGCAGAGACAGCAGGGGTTGGAGGACATGGGAAGGAGGGATGGAGAAAGTGAAGTCAGAACAGATGTAGCGAGGGGGTGGAGGCAGAACGGCTGTAGTGCAGAGAAAGGGGGAAGGAGAGTGTGAAATCTTACACATCCCTCCCTCCCACTCCCACCATGTACTGTACAGGCAGAAAGTATTTCCTATTATAAATAAAAGTACAGTCGACTCGGCAGCCGTACATCAGATCCAGATGGCTTCTATTCACCCACCTCTGATATCAGACAGGAACAGAGGGAACACGCAATGTGGCGTGGGAACAGACACACACACACACACACACACCCCACACACTCTCACTCCCAGAGAGCTTGCTGGCGGCTCTCAACTCTCCCCCTGCCTGACTGTCTCAGGCTACATTTACACTGCTACGTTTTTGGGTTTTCAAGCGGAGCTTTGAGCCAAAAAGGTTCTCCGTACATACAAGTGTTTTTAGCTCCAATAAAAGAACAAATCTTGGTTTAAGCTAACACGGCCAAACCGCACAGCTCATTGTCATTCTTGTATACACTGGGCACGTGCATGCCCGGGGTAAACAGGACGCAGGAAGTATACTACGCCTGTGGCTGATAGTTGTCATGGTAATGTTAGTAGCTTAGTCTCAGAAAAGGATAGGTCCTGACCCAATCAGGCGGCAAAGTGTCTTTGTTGTCAAAGGTCCCCATTTGCGGCCGTTGAGACTGCAACACAACCCCGCGGATTCCAAACTAAACAGGTCAGAAGTGTTTCCTAATGGTACCGGTTTAGGGGCTCGGAAACGCCAGAGCAGGGGGAATGAGAGGGGGGAATGCAGCTAGCGCAGGGGGAATGAGAGGGGGGAAACGCCAGAGCAGGGGGAAGATGGAGAGGGGGGACGCCAGACAGAGAGGGGGATGAGAGAGGGGGGAAACGCCAGAGCAGGGGGGAATGAGGGGGGGAACGCCAGAGCAGGGGGAATGAGAGAGGGGGGGGGGAACGCCAGAGCAGGGGGAATGAGAGGGGGGAAACGCCAGAGCAGGGGGAATGAGAGGGGGGAACCTAGCAATAGGTATTTGTTTTTAAACCAAAAGGTAGAAATGTAAATGTAGCCTGTGTCCCTCTCTCTGTTAATACTCGCTCACCGCCTGGCACATCCATACTGTTAGCTTTCCCTTTCTATCACGCATCGCTTCTGTTGTTGCTATATTCTCAAGGTCTCACTTGGCACTGCAGGCTTTACTGTTTTTTTTTTAATTTATCTTGCTTTATGCATTCAGTCCAGCACTCGTCACACAAACACTCCAATTCTCTTAACCCCTTCCTGGATGGAGTACACAAATGTTTGTTAAATTACAGTAAACTACTGGCAGCTACAGTCACCAGCATCAAAATGTTAATACACAGTGCTGTATTCTAAAACAACAGTTTATTACCATTTATTACCATAAACCTATTAGAGTACTTTCTTAAGCTTGACAGTATTATATATATATATATATATATATATATATATATGATTTAAACATTTCATTTACAAATGAAAACCTCTGAAAATGATTTGTGTTTGTGTATATATCTCTCATAATGACTATAGCTCATCATGTCATTCATCAGAAATGTTTCATTAGATCTAACATGTAAAAATGGCTTCTGTTACCATGTCTGCAATGACACGATATCTACTCCTTTTCCTCCTCCTTGTATTTCACCCTTCTCAGGACCATCATTCTTTCACATTAAAGCAGATCCAGTAAAGGCAGAGAGGGGGCGTGGTTTGCTAGCCAAATGTGTTAATCTCTGCAGTAATCTCCTGACGCCTGCCAGGCTCGCTCCCTCGTCGCCTCTAAAGTCGTTAGCTAGCAGACTAATTAAGAGACAGCCAGACAGTGGCACGTGAGCGCTGACTCTCTGGAGGCCTTTCCTCAGACGGCCCGGCACAATGACAATGAGACTGCAGTAAAATCTCTCTTCCTAACCTTAGACACACGCTGGGGATAAAAAACAACAACATTGATTTCATATGTTTACAAAAATGGATGGATCATTTAACATGCTGGCTTTACCCGCTTCATTATTTAAAGTGAGTGAAAAGTGTTTGTCCTCCACCAGTGCCGGGACTCTTTCTGGACTCATTCCACAGAGGTGTGTACTTTCTTCCCCTGAGCTCCTGCTGGGCTCAGACGGTGTCTTCTGCAGCTTCACCTGTCCGCACACTGTTTATCACAAAGTGTGTCTAAGCTTGAATTTATCCTGCAGCTACAGTTGACCATTCATTCCTCCAGTCACTGGACCAACAGGGAGCCGAATCAATAGCACGAGGCATTTCATATTCAGTTCCAACTTCTAACCTCTCTGGTGCAACGCTCGGCTGTTTATTCAGATGAGAAGAACCTTCTCCCACACAGGGTTCAGATCAGTTCAGGAGTAGTACCTCAAATGGAACTCTTTTACTTTTAATTTTTTTGGTGGCCGCAGCCTGCCTGGTCTACATTTCAATATTTCCGAGTCACTAAGTGGTGAGTTGCTAGGCGCTGCAGTAGGGCAGCATGGATAGGCAGCCTGTAGCTGAGAGCAATCTGGAGGGATACAAAGCCCGTGTGTTGGCTGCCTGCCCGCCTGACTGTCTGTTTTCCATTCATATTCCCTCTCCAACACACAGACACACACCACCAAGCTGCACACACTTTAATATGCTCTCACACAGCCGCTCGCTCGCATGCGTGCACACACACACACACACACACACACACACACACGGAGTAAACGGAGCACTTACCCTGATTAAGACCCACAGAGAGATGCTAATAAAACATGACTGCATGGGGGCAGACACCAGAAGGTCCTCTGCTTTGTGATTCAGGTAACACCACTGATGCTCATGTCTTGCATGTGTTTGACCTGTCTGCTTGTTTTCACTATATGCTGAACTTAAACTGGGGTCTTAGCATAATGACCATTAGAGCACTAGTATTATTGTTTTCTGACAATTAATCAAAGTTTGTGTTTTCTTTGTTGCAATAAATACTTGTTTGTTCCCGGAATCCTCGAGTCTGAGGATCTCCTCGAAGAACATGTGCAAGAAAAAAAGATAAAATGTAATTATAGAAGGAAACGTTAAATTCTGTCTGCCTCTGCTCAGGACACAAGGTTCGTGTGTTAGCGAGAGGGAGGACCAAGAGGATCTTCTCGCTGATATGACTCTCCATTCTGACCCCCTGACCCCCGAGGGACTGCCGTGTACACCCGCTAATGCAGTGGAGGTGCACAGGCACTCGCAGCCAGGTGATGGAAAAACCTCCTGTACTACTGGGGATGCTTGAAACCTGTGCTTATATTAGTTATGTACTGTATATTTTCTTGTTAAAGAATAAGAGAACATTGCTTAATATATTAATATAAGGGCTCGACATTAAGGCTTGTCCGGGATAAGCGCATTTTATTTCATCATTTTTTGTAATTTATCATTACGTCTATGTTACAGATTTGAAACCTCTGGTGATACACTGCACACCTGCGTGCAAAGTATCACTTTGTACTATGGAGTCTGGAGATTCTTTTTTCTTGTTGAAGGGGAAATCTATTCTTAGGACACATTTGTTTCAACGGAATTGTATTAATGTTGATAATGTTTGGATGCTTTCAACGGTTTGCTTGAATTCTACATTAGCAAAACACAAAAACAATCACAAAATGAAAAATCTTTACCTGGACAAGTGACTTTTGTGCATGGAGAAGTGAAACGGAAATGTACTTAAGCGCCTCAAACCGTTAACATCAAGCCCTGAATATACATTACAATATCAATGATATCTGAAGTAATCATTAGTGTTCCTTTGCTTTGTTTTATGTTAGATCACAAAACAAATGTTTTGAAAATGGTCTGCTGTCTCTGTGTCTTCACTCTGTGTGTGTGTGTGTGTGTGTGTGTGTGTGTGTGTGTGTGTGGTGTGTGGTGTGTGTGTGTGTGTGTGTGGGTGTGTGTGTGTGGTGTGTGTGTGTGTGTGTGTGTGTGTGTGTGTGTGTGTGTGTGTGTGTGTGTGTGTGTGGTGTCTTTCTGAGTGTGTGTCAGCCTTTGTTTCTCTGTCTGTCTCTCTGTACGTCTGCTCCCTCTGTCCCTGTCTGTCTATCTGCCTCTGTCTGTCGTGTGTGCCTGTCTGTTTGTACCTCTGTTTTTAGATGATCTAAATCCAGGTCTTCTTGACGTGGCGTTTCAGTGATGCTAACAGTCCTCTTGTCTCCCAGACTCTGTGAGGAGCAGTGTTAAAATCCCAGAGGAGCCTGTCGTTGATGAGGAGGCCATCCTGAGTGTCCTGGAAAACAGTCAGACTTTCCTCCCGCTCTCCCAGTCATCCAACCACTCGCCCCTGTTAGGTACGTCAGCCACTTAGATCCACACACAGCTCCAACACACTCCCTCACTCATCCCTTTTAGTGTTTAAATATTTATTTATAACTAGTCTCGCCTGCCAGATCTTCCTTCACAGCACTGTGGAGGAAGGGTCTGGCCAGTCCACACAGCATTCTGGGATGGGAGAAAAACGTGCTCTATTAGCATTTCTTTAAACCAATCACAATCGTCTTCAGTGGTGTTAAACACCGCACAGAGCAACGCTGACGTTGCTAAGTAGCCTCGGGAAGGAACTTGTTTTGGTAGAACAAGTTCAAAGGTTGTTTTAGTCGTAAAACCGAAGACTCAGATTGGACAGATAGTCTAGCTAGCTGTCTGGATTTACCCTGCAGAGATCTGAGGACCAGGTAAGCATAGTCCTCAGAAATCCTTACTTACTAATTTAAAACTTATATTTATGTTTTCTCATGTCAGTAATAGGCCTATTTCTTGTTCATTATTCTGTTTTTATAGTTTTCTCAATTGTTACAATGAACGTATTTTTCTCACTGTTGTCTTTCTCATCACTGTCTCTCATGCCATTTTATCACCAGCCCTTTTATCTCTTGTATGGCACCTTAAATGTACTTCCTTTCCTTCTTGAATCTGATCACAATATAATGGGTAATTTTAATAGCAAAATAGAGACTGCAATGTTATGATACATTATTTTTCAACTACATTAATCATTAAATGAGTCTGTGTAATCATTTTTTCAGGGGTGTTTGAAGGAAATGTAGTAAATGCACTGAAAGTAAACTAAACCAAATGCTATGTTAGTTATTAAGAGCCATGGATCCAATCAATAACAGTGCATTATTATTTTCACAGTGTACTATGCCGCACCTTAATGAATGTTGTGCTTCTTCAACTGCATGCTTACAGCCAGGGGAGAAGGCTGCAGATATGAGATGTGGTACTTGTTAATTGATTCCCATGAATTAATTAACCAATAACTCACTTGATTATGAACAAACAGAAGTAATACACATGTTGCTAGAACCAACGCAAGCTATTCTTGTGGTATGTCCATTAGAGCCCGACCAATAAAGAATATTTAAGATCGATACAAATATTTGGTTATTTACAAATCCAATATTTTGAGATATATGACCATCTGTTTTTATTTTATTTTTTAAATATTTATTTGTCATTATAAATGATTCTGAAGAATCAATGTGTACACATATATATATATATATATATATATATATATGGAATGCAGCTTTAATTAACAAATAATATATGTGCACATTTCCTGCTTCTTACAGTGCAGACGCTTTGCTGCTTGCTCCTGCCTCTGCTTGCATATTTTTTGCTGATAATCTTGCTTTTTTCCTCTTGAAGAACCCTATGAGCAGTGGCTCCTTTATACTTATACAGTTGGGTACGGAAGGTATTCGACCCCGTAAATTTTTCACTCTTTGTTTCCATTGCAGTCCTTTTGTCTTTTTTTTTTTTTTTTTTTTTTTTTTTTTTTTTTTTTTTTTTTTTTTTTTTTTTTTTTTTTTTTTTTTTTTTTTTTTTGGGGGGGGGGGCATTTTTTTTTTTTTTTTTTTTTTTTTTTTTATTTTTTTTTTTTTTTTTTTTTTTTTTTTTTTTTTTTTTTTTTTTTTTTTTTTTTTTTTGTTTTTTTTTTTTTTTTTTTTTTTTTTTTTTTTTTTATTGTTTTTTTTTTTTTTTTTTTTTTTTTTTGTTTTGTTTTTTTTTTTTTTTTTTTTTTTTTTTTTTTTTTTTTTTTTTTTTTTTTTTTTTTTTTTTTTTTTTTTTTTTTTTTTTTTTTTTGTTTTTTTTTTTTTTTTTTTTTTTGCTTTTTTTTTTTTTTGTTTTTTTTTTTTTTTTTTTTTGTTTTTTTTTTTTTTTTTTTTTTTTTGTGTTTTTTTTAATTTTTTTTTGTGGTTTTTTTTTTTTGTTTTTTTTTTTTTTTTTTTTTTTTTTTTTTTTTTTTTTTTTTTTTTTTTTTTTTTTTTTTTGTTTTATTTTTTTTTTTTTTTATCTCTCGTTTTTTTTTTTTTGTTTTTTTTTTTTTTTTTTTTATTAAATTTATTTTTTTTTTTTGTTTTTGTTTTTTTTTTTTTTTTTTTTTTTTTTTTTTTTTTTTTTTTTTTTTTTTTTTTTTTTTATTTTTGGTTTTTTTTTGTTTTTTTTTTTTTTTTTTTTTTTTTTTTTTTTTTTTTTTTTTTTTTTTTATTTTTTTTTTTTTTTTTTTGTTTTTTGTTTTTTTCATTCAGCCTTTTTCCAAAAACAAAAAAGTTCATTTTATTCCTCAGTAATGTACACTCAGCCCCCCATCTTGACAGAAAAAAACGAAATGTAGAAATTTTTGCATATTTATTAAAAAACAAAAACTGAAATACACATGGTCATAATTATTCACCCCTTGTTCAGTATTATTAGAAGCACCCTTTGATCTAATCAGCCATGAGTCGTTTTGGGAAAGATGCAACAAGTTTTCACATCGGATTTGGGTACCTCTGCCATTCCTCCTTGCAGATCCTCTCCAGTTCTGTCAGGTTGGATGGTAAACGTTGGTGGAACTCATTTTCAGGTCTCTCCGAGAGTGCTCAATTGGGTTTAAGTCAGGGCTCTGGCTGGGCCATTCAAGAACAGCCACGGAGTTGTGTTAAGCCACTCCTTCGTTATTTTGGCGGTGTGCTTAGGTCATTGTCTTGTTGGAAGGTAAACCTTCGGCCCAGTCTGAGGTCCAGACACTCTGGAAAGGTTTTCGTCCAGGTATCCCTGTACTTGGCCGCATTCATCTTCCCTCGATTGCAACCATCGTCCTGTCCCTGCAGCTGAAAAACACCCCACAGCATGATGCTGCCACCACCATGCTTCCCTGTTGAGACTGTATTGGACAGGTGATGAGCAGTGCCTGGTTTTCTCCACACATACCGCTTAGAATTAAGGCCAAAAAGTTCTATCTTGGTCTCATCAGACCAGAGGATTTTTATTTATCACCATCTTGGAGTCCTTCAGGTGTTTTTTAGCAAACTCCATCGGGCTTTCATGTGTCTTGCACTGAGGAGAGGCTTCCGGCGCCACTCTGCCATAAAGCCCGACTGTGGATTGCTGCAGTGATGTTGACTTACATCACTTTCTCCCATCTCCCGACGGCATCTCGGAGCTCAGCCACAGTGACCATTGGGTTCTCTTTGCCTCTCTCACCAGCTCTCTCATCCTCTTCTCCCCGATAGCTCAGTTTGGCCGGACGGCCAGCTCTGAAGGGTTCTGGTCGTCCCAAACTTCTTCCATTTGAGGATTGGAGGCCACTGTGCTCTTAGGAACCTTAAGGTCAGCAGAAATTTTTTGTAACCTTGACCAGATCTGTGCCTTGCACAATTCTGTCTCTGAGCTCTCAGGCTTCCTTTGACCTCATGATTGTCATTTGCTCTGACATGCACTGTGAGCTGTAAGGTCTTATATAGACAGGTGTGTGGCTTTCTAATCAAGTCCAATCATTATAATCAAACACAGCTGGACTCCAATGAAGGTGTAGAACCATCTCAAGGATAGCAGAAGAAATAGACAGCACCTGAGTTACATATGAGGGTCACGGCAAGGGTCTGAATACTATGACCATGTGATTTCAGTTTTT
Organism: Etheostoma spectabile; assembly: GCF_008692095.1. NCBI lineage: Eukaryota > Metazoa > Chordata > Actinopteri > Perciformes > Percidae > Etheostoma > Etheostoma spectabile. Next base: position 17,644,295 of record NC_045750.1, on the reverse strand, counting down.
CTTTTTAATAAATTTGCAAAAATTTCACATTTCTGTTTTTCTGTCCAAGATGGGGTGCTAGTGTACATATACTGAGAAATAAATGAACTTTTTGATTTTTGGAAAATGGCTGCAATGAAACAAAGAGTGAAAAATTTAAAGGGGTCTGAATACTTTCCGTACCCACTGTAAATCACTGGACTATACATATCTTGTAGACATAGGCTTTTGCCATATTTTAACTTTTTTATGCGTGACAGTGGCCTACCAATAGCTCAAGCCTGTCCTACAGTGACAGAATCCAAAGCTAATTAGCAGCAAGATAACTCCTTTCTCCGTGGATGACTACTACAAACTCC
>NC_045750.1:17643878-17643947 GCF_008692095.1 Etheostoma spectabile | reverse complement strand
TGCACTTCTGGAAACCAAGGTTCACCGATTAGACGTGAACGTGGAAGTGAACGGATCATGTGGAAATGA
>NC_045750.1:17643429-17643868 GCF_008692095.1 Etheostoma spectabile | reverse complement strand
TTTACCATGGACCCAAAACAATGGACAAAAGCAGGCCAACACACGGCTAATTAGCACCAACAAGACCACAAAGAAACAGGAGGGCTGTGGAACGGGTAATGAATCAACAAGTGGTAGTCCTCCCTGGAACTCTTCTGGTGCGAAGCCTAAGAGTAAATCATTTTCCTGGGAATGGGAGGATGACTAACGGGCAGGGCAGAGCGTCCTGAGATTTGTGATACGACCGGCTGGCCTGCGTTATCATCCAGGCAGAGCGCCTCTTCAGCCCCTGTGCCTAGTAGGACACAGCCGTGGACAGCTGCAAAAGGGAAAATAAGCAACAAAATGCCTCCCCAACAACTGAGTGTGCAACTGGATAACAGATTTGCTCCTCTGCTGCAGGACGCTGGACATCCATCTGATGACCGGGATTGCGTCTCATCGTCACACAGCAGGGTAA
>NC_045750.1:17643347-17643419 GCF_008692095.1 Etheostoma spectabile | reverse complement strand
CAATTCAAAAAGTAAAAAGCTACAGGGAAAGCTTACAATTAGGCTTCAAACCCTGATTGTGGGTGACTCTGC
>NC_045750.1:17643069-17643337 GCF_008692095.1 Etheostoma spectabile | reverse complement strand
TTTAAAAAGCAGTAAAAACACCAAAATAATGTGTAAATAATGTTTTCCAAAAGACATGGTGTCTGACTTGACCCAAAGAATCCCGGATGTTGTGGCAGCACACCCAACTGTAAAGAACATTATACTGCATATAGGGTCAAATGAATTGCAGTCTGAATTGCAGAACTGGACTTTATGGAGCTGCTGAACAGAGTTGGCTCCCTAAATGCAGATGTGTGTATCAGTGGCCCTATACCGTCTGTGAGAAGAGGAGCTGAGAGATTCAGCC
>NC_045750.1:17642838-17643059 GCF_008692095.1 Etheostoma spectabile | reverse complement strand
CACTAAACAAATGGCTTTCAACTGAATGTGCCATTCATTCTCTGCAGTTCATTGACAATTTTAACATTTTCTGGGACTGCAGACATATTTTTGAAGCAGATGGACTATTCCTTAACAAGCCAGGAGTAAAGCTGTTCACCTCTTACCTGCTTTACTTTCTGCGCTACACACCTGGCTCCCTCTGCCAAGGACACGAGACAAGACAAATCTAAACAAGAGGA
>NC_045750.1:17642517-17642828 GCF_008692095.1 Etheostoma spectabile | reverse complement strand
AACAAAGTGCGGCAGTGATCCACCACAGCCCCCATCTGAGCAAAGATTTGACCGTGGGAGACCACAGCAGAGACACAAAACCTCAACTCCCCTTTTCACCTGTCCAGCACCCCTCAAACCCCCTTACCAACCCCAAACCCTTTGAGGATCCATCGCTGTCTCCACTCATCCTTTCCCCTCTTTCCTCCATCCCCATGTTGGAGTTCACTGACCAGATGAAGCAACTCCTTCTCCCCAGACTGATAAGGATGCTTGTGTGCAAAATCCAGCAAGCATTCCACACCTGCCCTCTCTGGGCTCTCAGTCACTGA
>NC_045750.1:17642357-17642507 GCF_008692095.1 Etheostoma spectabile | reverse complement strand
AATTTCAACTGTAAAATTACAAATGTTATTGATGAGAACTGAGGTGGTTGTTTTTGGAGCAAAAGAGGAACAATTAAAATTAAACGCTCATCTTCAAACAACAATGTTAAAAACAACAGACAAAGCTGACCTGAATTTTAACAGCCACAT
>NC_045750.1:17640417-17642347 GCF_008692095.1 Etheostoma spectabile | reverse complement strand
ACAAAGTCAGCCTATTATCACCTTATGAATATATCAAGGGTTAAACGACGTATGGGTCAACAGGATTTGGAAAAACTTGTCCATGCTTTCCATTTCAGTAGACTGTAAAGACACTGTAACGGTGTCTTTACAGGTCTCCCTAAAAAAATCAATCAGGCAGCTGATAAAGAACGCTACTGCTTGAGTTCTCTGCTTTCTGTCCCCAGAGTCAGAACTAAACATTGAAAAGAGCGTTCAGTTTCTATGCTCCTCATATCTGGAACAAACTCCCTGAAAACTGCAGGTCCACTGCAACTCTGTTCTTGTTTTTTTGTGTTGTTTTTTTTACTTTTTGTGTTAAGCACTTTGAATTGCCCCGTTGCTAAAATGTGCTATACAAATAAAGCTTCCTTGCATATATAAGGAACACGCCGACTTTAGACTTTGGCTTATTTACCGTATCCCCCAGAGTTAGATAAGTCCATACATAACCTTCTCATCTCCGTGCGTGTTGTAACTCTGTCTGACGCACCCACCGCTAACCTAGCTTACCACAGATGCTAGAGGCAACCGGCTCCAACTAGCCTACTGCTCCCAATAAGTGACAAAATAACACCAACATGTTTCTATTTACACAATGTGATTTGTATAGTCACAAGGGCACATGAGCCACAGCCATCTTCTAACCATATACATACTGGGAACTATTCTAGCCGAAGCACTGCTACTTGGGCGGAGTGTTTATTACTCCAACTCTGAGTGAACTCCAGGCAAACTTTCTGCTCCTCACCAAGGGGTTTTCTCAGGTGCACATCACTCTGCCCAAGCAGCAGAATATTTGGATATTGCACCAGTCCATATTGCGATTTTAATGAAATTGCGATTAAATGGGCAGCCCTATAATAAATTGATTAAAGTTGTTGCTTGCAGCTAAGTGGTCTCTTTTTAAATGCTGTGCTTTTGTTGTCCACGCAGAAAGCAGCCAAGACCAGGCCCTCAATGATTTGCTGGCAGGACTGGAGAGCGATGGTTTCTACAGGACCCCTGTCAGGCAGAACTCCCAGTCACTTCCCGGTGCCGGGAGCTACCACTGCAACAGTGATGAGGAGGAGGCCGGGCCCGAGCTGGACAAGTTAGAGGCCGAGCTCAGCGTGCTAATGTCACAGCGGTGGGACAACCAGCCTCCTGAGAACTCGCCCTCACCAAGGCAAGCTTGTCTCTGTTGCATTTGTAATTTTAAATCTTATTTTAGCCCAGCCGTGTAGATTACATGACTAAGGAGGAGGATTAGGGCCATGTGTGAACATTTCATTTCAGTACTGACTTTAAACTCTGAGGGGGAAAAATGTTTTTCTCAGAATTCTGACTTTAAATGTTCTCATGTGACCCTAATCCTCTTCTGTACAAGACTTACATCAGAACATTATTATTATTATTTTCTCTGCTGTCCATTTTTCTTTTTCGAACAGAAACTTAATACAGTTTGGAAGTGGTATTTAAGTAAAAGGGATACAAATTTAGTTTTATAGAACAATCAATTAGGTGTTCATTTATTACATCTTTTGCGGTGTTATCTAAATCATAAACAGTTCAATTTAATAACAAATGTAGGCAAAATATAAGCATTACAAATGGAACACAAATGAGTGTTTAAAGTGCTAAAACCTGCCTCCATGATGTGTGCTGATGAGACCAGAGCTGGGTATCAAACCCTTGTGTAACAACAGATTGTCGAGACTGAAAGCTGCTTTTGAATGTCTGGTCAGATTGACAATCTTGTTTACTCATTCTCTAATCAGAAAGGTTTAAATTTGACTACTAATTTTGGCAAAACTTTCTTTTGGCAATGTTCTTGTACGGCTGCTCGTAATTACACATTGGAGAGATTTGGTTTCTAATAGTAAATGTATATTTTTGAAAATATTGATAATTTATACTTGCTTTTTTTTTT
>NC_045750.1:17623527-17640407 GCF_008692095.1 Etheostoma spectabile | reverse complement strand
TTAAAGGTGCTCTAACCCCCAATTTCCACAGGATGCGTAACAGCTGCGGATCTGCTCCGGAACAGCGTCAGAGTCGTTAGGTTCCCATTAAAGTCAATGTGTGTATATCCACTGACTGTGAAACGGCTACGCCTCGACTAGAGCAGATACACAGAGCTTTGAGTTTTGCCGGACACCGGAAAGCTCTGCAGCAATTCAGCACACGACAGATAGTGCGGGACATGGAGTCTAGCACAGAAACAAATAAAACATCCGGTTAATTTACAAAATGAAATAGTGTGCTCACGGCAGATCATATCTCCCTGCACTACACCTTGAAAACACAGCACAGAGTTGTTTCCTCTCTACTTCTCTGGATGGAAACAAGCTGTTACTGGTTTTGTGGTTCTATTCTACATGAATTCACGAGATCTCGTGGGTCCTTGTGACTTCAGCTGTCAGTCATGGGCGCAGCCGTTCCACAACAAATCCAAACCTGGTGGGTGTTGACGGACGGCGTAGCACCGAGCCGACACGCAGCGGAGCAGATCTGCAGACATTATGCATCTTGTGGAAATTGGGGATTAGGATGTCACGCGTTTTTTAGGCTACAACATTTTTTTGTCACTTACAGCAAACATCTCCTCACTATCTGCTAGCTTGTCCCCTGAACGCACTGTAAAAAAAAAAGTGGTCTCCCAGGCTCCACAAACACAAACAAAAACAAACTGCACCAATCTGCACCACCAAACATAACACACAAAAAGTCTTCCAGCGTTCCAGCCAATAACCGACGAGAAGGGTTTGGGGATGGGGGTTGGGGGGTTAGTGCGTGGAAGCACGGCAGGGAGTAAGAGGGGACGGGATAAGGAGGAGGGAGGAGCAAGCTAGCCTCGTTTTGTTTTAAAAAACTTCCAAAGTCAACAAGAAAGGCTATCACCCAACATCACTCAGAGCACCTTTAACAGCAACGTTTAACAGCAAGACAAAAAATATGGCCTTGCCGATTTCTGCGGACAGGTAATAAGGCATCACAAACCCGCTGAACCTGAATATCAAACTAATATGGCAGAAATTTGGCCTGGTTCTTATGAAGGCTGTGACGATATGATTTTGTCCCGAATCGATTCTTTCCCGATACATGGGTGCCGATTGGATTTGTATTGCGATTTTTAATCATTGGGATTCTAGAAGTATTGCAATTTAATAGTATTGAGTATTGCAATTTTCTTTTCCTTCTAGAGACAGTATATTATTAGACATTTCTAAAAACTGACAATTTTATGAGAAGAATGCACATCACATTCATCCAGTCAGTCTGACATTTACTTTGTAAAGAAGAACATAAGATTGATTTTCTGCGTTTGCTCTGTTTTGCTTGAACTGGATATGATGTAGTTGCCTTTGGCAGTATCTTATAAACAGAAATTATTTAGGTGAATCATTGGTTAAAAAAAAATTGATTCTAGAGAAAATAATCGATTTAGCAAGTCGTTGCAAAAAAATTACAATACACATGAATTTTTTTTCTCCCCTTGTTCTCATAGTGAATAGACCGGGGTGATTAACATTGGGCTCAGTCTGAGTCTCTGCCCAGTTTAGGAAAGAGTAATTTAAGTACCAAGCAATGCAAACAATGCACTCCTGCATGAACCAGCAGCCAATTAGATTTTTGATTTTCTGCATAACAGTCACAATCGGAGTACGAACAAACTCCAAAAAGACAGGATAAAACAAGACAAAAGAAAACCAAAACATATGAAATATATACTATATAATCCTGTCCAAAAACTGAAATGAATGTCCACAGGTTTTGAAGATACAGCGTTCCATGGTGGTGGAAAGAAGTGAGGTCAAAGAAGGCCCAAATCAAGGGCAGAGTCCCAGCAAGCAGTTTACATCATGAGAACGGGAAAACAATTCAAATCATACTGTACAACATAGTCTAATACTAATAACATTAAAACTAATCCTGAGACTGTTCTCTCTTAATATGGTCTGTGAAGGGCCCCCAGATCTTACGGATTTAGCGGTGGGTGTCTGACAAAGTGTAGCGCAGCTCCTCCAGGTACAAACAGGATACCATATCATCCAACCATATCTTAAAGTAAGGTGGGAACACTGATTCACATTCCCTTAAAGGTCCCATGGCATGAAGTTTTATTAGGTGTTTTTGAACATTAATATGAGTTCCCCCAGCCTGCCTATGGTCCCCCAGTGGCTAGAAATGGTGATAGGTGTAAACTGAGCCCTGGGTATCCAGCTCTGCCTTTGAGAAAATGAAAGCTCAGATCGGCCAATGTTACCTCCCCTATCTCTGCTTTGGACCACCAAGGCCTATATAAAAGCATCCAAAGAGCACCATGTCATGGGACCTTTAAATTAACCCTTTGGGCTATGACCATACCAAACATAAGGGCCTGTTGTAATTCTGTAGAGAGACTGAATAAAGGGAGCAACCCAGTGTTGCAAGGAGGCTGTCAGGTTTTAACAGGGTTTGATATATAGCATTGTACAGTTGAAAAATGTCACCCCAAAAACCTATGAGCTTGGGACATGCCCAGAAAAGATGACCCACCTGTGCGCTGTTTAATCAGTGTTCCCATCATCCCTGTGTGTGCAGGCCTGGTGCGAAGGAGCCTGACGACTGCTCAAGTGACGAGCAGCAGGAATCCTCTGATGAAGACATGGAGTGGAGTGGGAATAACTCTCTGTTCGCCAACCTGTCCATCCCCCAGCTCGATGGGGCCGCAGACGAGAGCAGCGGTGAGTCATCGCATGCTGAGACGGCACTTAAATGTCAGTTTGCTTATCTCACATCCCCTGCTGATGTAACACCAAAGATACCACGTGAAGTAAAGCTGGGCAATATATTGATATTATATATCAATATCGAGATATGAGACTAGATTTGGATATCGTAATATGTCATAAGCACAAAGCGGCTGTCAATATACACAATTGAGATGGAGCACTGTATAAATGTGTACACATGTATCCTCAAATGTAATTTTTCTTGTAGTATTTGTATTTCCTATCTGTCCTGTAGCCAAGTTTTACATGTAACACTGTTAGATGATAGTTCTCATTCGTTCACCTGAAATAACCACTTCATTAACACAACTAGAGCTGTCTGGGAAAAGCAGCCAATGAGGTACAAGCTGCCTCTTAACTAGAGGTTGACTGATTAATTGGACGATTTTTGGCATTTCTTTTACATAATCTGCATTGGCCGAATTTCTTTTTAACAAAAAAAAATAAAAAAAAATATATTATTTATTCTGGGCAGAAGTGAAGCTCCACTAAGATTTTTTTGTGTTTGGGCGCCCGGATTGCTCAGTTGGTAGAGGATGACATTCTCCTCCCCTCTCTCCCCTTTCGTGTCTTCTGCTGTCCTATCAAAATAAAGGCTGGAAATGGCCAAAGAATTTAAAAAAGATTTTGTGTTAAAGTGTCAGACCTAAAACAAAGAAATGCTGCTGGTTGCTACTGTATGCAGCACTGCTATGCTAAAACTATTTTTTTTTTAAAACAACAACAAAAAAACTTTATAAAGGTTTGCAGATTTGTGGTCTCTGAAGTTATAAATACTGCTAAGTGCACTAAACTTTATTTTTTCATTGAAAAGTTTGACATTTTATTTTCTTCTTACCTGTTATTTATACCTGTTTTTTATTTAACCTATATTTTAACAGTATTTATACAATATATGTTTTTTCATTATACGTTTTTTAATTATTAGTGTTACATTTTATCTTTCAAATGGAGACAAACTGTATTGTTCCAGTGTCCAAGTAGCATAGAATTGTGCAAGCCTTCATTTGGTGTTAATGGATTGGTTTGATTTGTTAGTGAGGTGACTGCAACCTTATTGAATGGCCGCTGTCAAAGTAAAGCATGGCTTTAAAATTTCACTTACTCTCTGAAACACATTACCTGAAGCACATTAAAGACTGTTATTAGGACTGCAACTACAGTCTTCGAGTCCTTTTGACCTCTAACTTCTCTCAGTCTGAGGAGCTACTTTTATTGCTACAGTGTTTTCTTTTAAACCAAAAACTAAGGAGCTTTAATGTTAGGAATGACACCCTAAATATTTTCTTAAATTATTAATAAATCTAAAGTTTTTGAAAGATCATTTAATCATGATTTTGAAATAAGTAATTGTATGCACATAAGATAATTTACATGCCTCTTCTGTTGTATCCACAGATTCCTCCTTAACGGACAGTGGCTCCAGGACCCAGTCTTCTCTCATAGCCACAGAAAAGATGCTCGGGAAAAACAACCCCTTCTCCGTGGAGACGGTTCACTTGGATCCACCTTCTCCAGCGAAGATCCTTCTTGAGTGCAAGCACCTTGAGCACAGACCAGTTAATGTGCTTGACACAGAAAAACCACTTGACATGCACTTTCAATCAAAAAGCAGCCAGGACAGTTCAACAGGGTTCAAGTTTAATAAAGAAATTCCCTACATCCCGCCAGTCAAACATCCTATCCCCTGCAAGTTACCCAATCACCCTGAGGTGTCTCCTGTCAACGTAGACAAACAAGACATACGGCCCATGTACACCTATGACAAGAAAACCTCCATAGCTTTGGATAAGACAGACCTAGAAAGTTTCCCATTTGGTAACGGAAAGGTAACCAAAAACGGGAAGTACAGCAGCATAAAGAATGTGGAAACAAACTGTCTGTCCATCCTTCAGAATCACAGGACCTTCTCTCTCTGTTACTCAGAGCTGAGAAACTGTACAGCTAAGACAGAGCTGGAGCTGAGCCAGAAGGACAGTAAAAACCCCATCCTGAGGAACATCTCAGCCCCGTCACCTATGGTAGAGAAGGAGTTTCTTGATCCTCAGCAGGAAGAAATGGGCCAGGACAGTGAGGAGGGAGATGTTGGTGAACTCAAAATCAGGTACGAGGACTATCAGGAAAATAAGACTGAAAGGACAATAGTGGCCCAGCAGGAAGCACATTACAAGTTCTTCCCTAGTGTCATCCTCTCCAACTGCTTGAGTAGGAAGAAACCTGGGAGCAAAAAGCTGGCTGATCCCTGCAGCACGCTTGAACAAGCCCAGCCTCGTAGATCTAGGCTAAAAGTGTGTAAAAAAAGGTTGGGAATGGCAGGGCAGAGAAACAAATTAAACACCGTTGAAAGCTCTGCCGCTGACAGCCAGGTTTGCACTGGCCTCACCTCAACCACACCTGCTTGTCCAGTGACATCAGATACCGAGATGCCAGCTTTGGAGGATAAGTCATTAGAAGAGTCTGAGCCAATTCAAGATGGGCCATTAATGGAGAGAAAGCCAATCACAGAGACGGAGCCAGAAAGTGAGGAGAGGTCTGTAAATGAACAGACCGAACCACTTTCAGAGCCCCCGGCCACCATCGTTGCCAGTTTTTCTGAAGGACCTAAAGACTCCACAGAGCAAAGGTTAAGTCCCTTACACGATATATCAGCTAAGGTCACCTGTACTAAACCTTCAGCATTGCCTGGTAGTAAATACACCCTGAGAGCCAAACGAAAGATGATCTATGACAGCGAGGATGGGGAATACTTAAGTGTCACTCATTCTAAGACTCCAGCCTCCATCAAAGAGCGGTTAAAGGACCCCACTGTCCCCAGTGGGCAGGAAGCAAAACACCAGAAACGTCGTAAGAAGGAACCCCCTATCATTATCAAGTACATTATTATTAACAGGTTTAAAGGACAGAAAAACATGCTGGTGAAGATGTCCAAATTGAATGCAGAGGAGCAGTTGGTGTTGCTGACGCCAGACAAGCTACAGCAGTACAATCAACTAGCCCCTCTTAAGGATTTCTGGCCCAAGGTGCCAGAATCCAGTGCCGTCAAGTTCCCCATAACTGAGCCTAAGGCCAAAAAACAGCCCAAAAGAAAGGCAAAGGTCAGCCCCACAAATAAGAAAACAGTCGGCAACTCCTCAAAACCTCGGGTAAGACAGGTTGACAGGGTCAGGAGGATTAAAGGCTGTCAGAGAGGCCCACTTCTACCCTCCTTACCGCCCCCTCGGCCATGTTACTGTGAGCTTACTGATGACCAAGACATTGAGTATACTGATGTCATGGAAGAGTTGGGCTACCTCTCTGATAGATCCCCAAGCCCCACACACTCAACACCCCCTCGTTGTTGGTCACCAAGTGAACCTCTAATGGACAGTATGAGTTCAGAACACATGATAAACCCACTCAGTGACCCATGTCTTAGTTCTGCTTTTCACAAGCCGCACACAGTGTCTTCAACCAAAGGAGCACAAAAGAAGCGTCAAACTGCCAAAGCGAAGAAATCCACAGACACTAAAAGGAAAGTAGGCAGGTCTGTTATTAAGCCTCGGGAGGAAGAGAATCCCAAGAAAGAGAAATTAAGACAAAGGAGTGGTGCTGCCCAAATACAGAGGAAGAAGGCTAAAGATGCAGCTGAAAGCACCGTCGACAGTTCTACAACCACCATAAGACCTCGAAAGTCTCGCAAAAAAAGGACTGAGGAACCCAAAAGCCATGACTCAAGTAAAGACATCTCCCAGCTCCTTTTCCCAGAGGATGAGTTACCTCCTTCCCAGAGTTTCTCTCAGTACGTCCCTCCATTTCAGCAGCCAGGGAGCACAGATGGCAACAGCCATGACAGTTCCCAACCCGCATCAATATTAGCTTCTAACTCAGTAGACCAGTCTATAGAACCAAAGGTTGAGGACTGTGAGACATCCATCATGGAAGTCAACCAAAGCTTTTTGTCACCGGTTCAGCTGAAGCAACAAGGTTGCCAGACCACTGTAGTAAAGACAGAGGCTTCACAAGAGGAGTGCACAGCTCCTCCACCTCCTTTAGCTGGTAGACCCTTACTGAAAAACAGTAAAGACTCACAAGTAGCAGCAGCCTTCTCACACTCAGGCCCTAAAAACGGGGACATCACCACTCTCTATGAGACTCCCTCTGGCTTGACTGTCCTCAAGCAGCTTCTCCAGAAAAGGCAGCAGGGACAGGCTCTTCCTCTACAAGTGGTTGGTACAGACAGCCACTTCACTGCCATAGCTCAGGCTACAGTGCTACTAGATCCCACAACTAAGCCAGCTAATCCCAAAAGAGCTCCCTCCACCGCTCCACGGAAACCCAGGGCCCCAAAATCTACTCCCAAGGACAAAAAGCCCAGAATCAAGAAAGGCAAGGCAAGCAGCACTCAGCCAAATCTATCAGTGAAGGAGGAGGGCAAAATGGCGGATGATTGCCCCCTCTTCCTGTCAGACCCAGGCCTTGACAGCTGCAACTTCATAGAGGACAGCTTGTCACCAGAGCTCCCACACAACTACTCCTTTGATATAAATGCCATTGATCAGACGGAGTTCTCCAGCCCATACAGTGGCAGTCAGTTTGTCCTGACTGATAAAAATTTACCAGTTAAGTTCCTGAGTGATGTCAGCCAGGAAGCTGTATCTACTCCAGCACTGGGCTTTGAGAAGAAACGTGATAGGCTGTTTGATTCTGGGGAGGAGTTTCAAAGAGGCTCTGACTGGCACAAAGCAGGGCCTATCAGCCCTGACCTCTTTGATAGACCCAAGAACGGGGAGTCTGAATCAAATCACCTCGCCTTCCTCGACTCCGAGAAAATCCAAAGCAGAGAGTGGGACTTCTCTTTAGGTAAAGCCCATACACTGAGCCCCTTTCAAGACTTTCACTGTGAGAGAAAAGAGCTGCTCTTTTCCGTCTTCGATCCTGTCCTACCTTTGCCTTTAAGCTCTGCGTCATTCGTCGACCATGAGGGCTCACCAACAGGAGAGCTTCTGGAGGGCATTGATGGACTATCGTCCAGTAGCTCTCCGCGCTCCATCAGCTCACTCTCCCAGGTGCGGGCGAGCCAGCTGCTGCGGGCAGCAGGAGGCGGAGCCCACATTCTCAAGCCCCTCATGTCTCCTCCAAGCCGGGAGGAGATCCTCAGCACTCTGCTGGACCTGGACATGTCGGAGGCCACCTTCCAGGAGCCCTTCTGCAGCAACCCCTCTGATGTGCCGGGGAAACCAATGTAAGACTTTTATTTGCATCACTGCCGCAACTGAAGTAATATTAATATTTAAAGTATATTGCATATGAATAAACTGTGTGAACTAAATGTACAAATGCATCTGAAAAGCCTCCCATGTGAGAAATGGAGCCTGACCAATCATCAGCATGTCTTATATTATCAGTCGATTTTAGCTTCACATATATTTTGGCACATAAGTTTGTGGTTACTTATGGTTACCCTGTGGAGTTTTTGACCACTAGTAGTGTTATGGATCAATGGCTTTACAGGTGGCTTTCCATTTTGCTTATTTCTCCACATGCAAAACTGTAAGCATGCATGTGCAGTTGGCACCGCAGAGAAACGTAGCAATGTGCAAACAGAGGCAATGAAGGAGAAGGAAGTAAGCTAGTAAACAGAAATGTAAACAATTAAGCTTCAAAATATATGAAGAAATAGCTTTTTAAATGCATCATAAGGAAGGTCATGCATTCAATAGTTTGTTAGACCTAAGGAAACACAAAATACACTGAATATAAGGAACCTTTGCAGAAATTGCAGAATGGAAATGCTTAAGAAGTGTTCTAGAAGTAGTGTTGCCTTCAAGTAGTTAATTTTTCAACTGTAAAATGTACTGCTCAGTACATATCTGGTCACACATCTTAAAGCGCCCATATTATGCTCATTTTTAGGTTCATAATTGTATTTTGAGGTTGTACCAGAATAGGTTTACTTGGTTTCATTTTCCAAAAACATAATCTTTTTGTTGTACTGCAAATTGCTGCAGATCCTGTTTTCACCCTGTGTGTTTAGGTCTCTGTTTTAGCTACAGAGTGAGACATCTCAATTCTATACTATCTTTGTTAGGAGTCGCACATGCTCAGTAGCTAGGTAAGATCACATCAGCTAGATAACTCTTTCTCCATCTTTGGTCAGTCCAAGGCAGGATTAGCTGGGAGACTTCTTCTAAATGAGGGGCACTGGTGAAATACCTGCAGAACAGGGACATGGAAGTAGTTCTTTTGGAGATTATGTATCTCACTCAAAACAGCATGGATGTTTGAATGTGTGTGTAAGCACCAGAGACACAAAATTTTACATAACTAAATAGGGGCTCCCTATAAAAAAATAAGAATGTCAAAATGGAAATTAATAAATCCGAGCAAGGTTTTTTTTTGTTACTCAAATCAGCCTAAAAAAATCCAGTATAAGCCTGGCTCAAATTAATACTATCTGCAGGGCTTTAATTAATAAATAATGCATAGTTTTCCACTTCTTAAGTTGCAATGAATTGCAGCAATTAATGAATGTAAGTAATAAGTCAAATAATCGTGTTCCTGTGTCTCCTTTCCAGGGAGGTTGGCGGCCGAAAGTTAACGGTGTGCAGTAGGTTGGCTAAGGAGCTTGCAGAGTTCAGTGGAGACCTGTCTTTGGAGGGTCTCCATTTCTGGAAAACGGCCTTCTCAGCCATGACGCACCCTGCCATCACTATTACCTCATCTTCCCAAACCCAGGGAGCCGAGGCCTCAGACGCAAGTAAAGAGCACCAGTCCTCAGCCGGTGACAAGAAGGTCATCCTTCTGCCCTGCAAAAACCCACCAGGCAGAGAGCGTGTGCAGCTGTGGCTGGAAGCCAGGAAACAGTATCATAGTTTACAAAAAGGGTTGAGAAGGAGCCCACAAAGAACTGAGCAGCCAGCTGCTTCCAGCTGTCCAGAAGTAAAGGTTGAGCTGGCGAAAAGACTCTCCAGCATCAGGACCCAAAGGAGAAAGAAATGCAACCTGTCCCTTATCATATCTCCCCTGAGGAATGCAGGCTCTCATGGTAAATCCACAGAGGTGAGTCCAGTTTCAGATGAAGGCGGCTTGGATATTGAGCAGGAGGGTGGAGAAAAACATGATGATGATGAAACCACCTCTCCAGAGTCCCCGGAGCTGCCTACCTGGCAGCAGTCTTGCCAGTCCAGCCCCTTAGGGCCAGCCCGGCTCAGTGAAAACAGGCAAACCTCTCCAGAACCACTGTCACCTCGGCTTTCAGACTCCCTGGAGAGACTGGGGGACAATCTTAGTCCTTTGCTCCTCAATGTCAGTAACAGGGAATTGGGGAGGACTGGTCCTCTCCACCTTCACAGCACCCCCTTTTTAAGGAGAAGGCGGAGAAGCAAGGAAGATCCAGAGCCAGTGTGCAGCACGCCCATATCTGAGGGTAAGAAAACGACCGTTCCGTTCTTCCTGTGATCTGTAATTGAAGTTTGCCTTGAATAGGCTGCACGAAATGAGGAAAAGATCTAACTGCCCTTATTTTGACTATTGAGATTCCGATTAATTGATTGCAGTTCAAAATTGCTAATAATTGTGCACCCCTAGAATGCATCATAGCTTACTTTTTTGTCAAATTATTTATTATTTAGGAAAATCTTTGGCATGCAGTCTTGTTATTGATCATCATTGTTACTCAACTTTGTTCTTATTCCTGCTGCAGAGGATGCCAATTCTCAGAGACTCCAGCAGAGAAGGAGAAGCCAAGCGGACCCACTGAGACGAGTGTTACTGACCACACAGATGAAGGTCAGAACACAAGTGTTGATTTTTTTATTTTTTTTTAGACCGCTCACCACATCAAAGACCACAGTCCACCCTGGTTAGGGAAACAGCTTTAACACCAGGGCCGAGCTGTGCACGGAGACTGTCGTATGTACCTGATATTGTGCCTCCAGTTAGTTGCCCTGACTTAAGTCGGTCCCTCTTCAAGTTGTTGGATTTTAGCCTCAATTGGAGTTGCAGTTCATTTGATGTGCCTGTGTTGTCATTTAGGTATCTGTCATGTGCTCTTTGTCTTCCATAGAACCAGTTTGCTGCTTTGAATGTGCCAAAGAAAGAGAACTCTCAGATTGAAGGGCCCAGCATAGCCAACTCTTACGGCTTCAAAATCAGCATGCAAAACCTGCAGGATGCCAAAGCTCTGCATGAGGTGAGCTGGCCCAACCCTTTCTTGGAGTTTGTTTTTGGAAGGTTATATCAGTAAAAATATTTAAGGTTGAAGTTAGATAGTCTTTAATTAAATGTGCTTATTGAAGTGTTCAATCTAAATAGGTTTGTACAGTTTTTAGTGGCCGCCAAGATTTGATCATTCCCATTTTATTGTGCGCCTAAAACAAAGTTCACATTAACTTTGCTTATGACCACTAACACATCATAAATAAGAAAATAAGCAGTATCAAAAACCGGCCTCAGCATCAGGAAGTATTGCATAATATCATAGATATCCATAGAGAAACCTGCAATTTAGCATCCACAGAATTACCATTTGTTAGCAACAACTGATTCAGTCTTTTTGTTTGGAGCGACCAGTGCTGGCCCAAAAATCTGCTACCTTAATGTTCTACATGGATCCTCCAAACAAGGAAAGCAGAAGGGTTTGATTTATTAGGTTCAAAGCAAATATTTTGCCAACTGGGAACCAGATCCGATATGTTACAGGCAATCAGAAGGAAATCACAGCCATATAACATATTTAGAATTATTGAAGTTGAACTGTCCTGTGTTGATCTATAGGACCAGCGGCATCTTTTGTAGAAGTTCTGTTCTTACACACACCATTCCCCACAAAACCGTAAAAAAGTCTAAAGATTAAGGCTTCAGATCAATTTTTTTTTTCTTTTTCTTTTTTTTCTACTTGATTTTGGTCTTTTCCCCCTCAGGTCCAGTACCTTACACTGATGGCCATGGAGCTCCATGCAAGAACCCGGCGGGACCTAGAGCCTGACCCCGAGTTTGACCCCATATGTGCCTTATTCTACTGCCTCAGTTCTGACGCTCCCCTGCCAGACATAGACAGCACCCAGCTGACGGGTGCCATTGTGGTGGACAAAGACCATCAAAGTTGTGACCCAGGTTAAAACTCACTTTAACATAGCACTTCCGAAAAAGGAGCATGTTTCTACTTATACCAGGATCATACTACACAATTTTTTAAAGTCTTTCATGACGATGTCAGACTAGACAGACATTTTGGCAAAAATATGTCTTGGACAGAAGAGTGGCAACCCTCCAAGTACAACACTGACCAGCCTCCAGACCGATTTATCATATGCTGTGGTGAAGATTACGCGCAAGTTCATAGGTCAACCCTTTTTGTAGAGCAGCAGCCTTTCAAAAACTCACAAAAATCTTTAGAACTGATTAAATAAATACAGATATAGCAACTACATGGCCTATTATGCACTTAAAATGTTTTCAGAAACACGTTCTGGTGAACTATTTTTGAACACGTCACACCAGGTGGAAAAAGACAAAAATGTATGATATGCTAGACTATCTGCATTGGGCTCTAGTTGGGTCAAAATCGGGCTGAATTTGTGTTTCTGATCCTGGCATAAGATTGATACTCAGACTAAGTAGCAGCATTGTTTACATGGGTCATTCATAGTCACTTGATCAGTGCCAATGCACAGTCAGGATGATGAATCTGCCCCCAGCAGGTCACGGAGGAGCCGCGCCCCTGCTGGTCAGGTCGGGCGTCTCTGGGCTGCAGGTGACGTACGCTGCTGATGAGAAGGTGCTGTTTCAGGAGCTGATCGCCATCATGAGGAGGTGTGTATGTTTGTCGCTACAGCTCCTTTTATAAACTGCCCCTGCAGTACAATAACTGAATGGGTAGCTACCGCTTTGCATTGCCAGACCTTACTCCACATATAAATTCTGGGATAGGAGGAAAAAAAACTTTTGAAATGATTGTCTTGGGTGGCGTTAAGCTCTGGAACGAACTTGTTTTGGTGGAACATTTGCACCCTGCAAAAGAAAGCACCACATACAATATTAAATGAAGGTCACTGTATTATTGTAAAATACAGTAACGTGGGCTATTTTTGGGTGGGGTTTCTGCCTTTAATTGATTGGACAACTCAGATATGAAAGGGGGAAAGACATGCAGGAAAGTGCCACAGGTTGTTTTCGAATCTTGGGCATCTGAGTCAAGGCATGAACCTCTATATATGGGCGCACGCTCTACCAGGTGAGCTACCCGGCGCTATTTAAATTAGTGGGATACATAAATGAAAACATAATTTTCTCTTTTAGTGTATCGCCGTGTGTAGTTTTACAATTCCGGCCAATCCCTCCTAAAATGTTGGCATTTTTACAGAATGGCTCTCCATCTATTGTTGCCAATGAATGTTTCTGCATATCCGTAACCTAACATATCCAATAGATAGTAAAAAGCCTGACATCACACGCCGGATGTCACACTTTATCCTGCCAATGTACTTCCGTTGCAACAGACTACTGCGTTGTTAATGGCAAATATGCAGTTCTGGTTCTGGTGAGCAGAATTTTATGAATTTAGATTTTTCTGCCTTGCTTTTTTACGTTTTGGAAAAAAATCCTAGGCTTATAACTTGAGGCAAAGAAGGAAAGTAATGTCTTATTTATAGTGTTTTTTAGTCTTTGAAATACTAACCTAAACAACGACTGTTTGTTGGTGTGTTCTGTCAGGTTTGACCCAGACATCCTGGTGGGGTATGAGGTGCAGATGCGTTCTTGGGGCTACCTCCTCCAGCGGGCTGCAGCACTCGGAGTGGACCTGTGTCAGCAGCTGTCACGAGTGCCAGGTACAGCTGGGGCGGTTGCTCTTCTAATAGTCACTGTGCGAGTGTAAGGAATCGATCAGAGTTCAAAGGTCATCTATTGTATGTCCAAGTCTTGATTATTGTAGATAAACACTTTTTCTTAAAATAAATAATTCAGTTTTCAGTTCAGTTTTATTTATTGTGTCAGATCACAACAGGAGTTGTCTCAGGACACATTACAGATAGAGTAGGTCTAGACCACACTCAAATTCTACATTTGTTTCAGCTCATTGACGGTGTTCAGAAACTCACTTGAGAATTTTGTTGTGACAACATTTGGGGATTTAGGGGTACTATAATTGTATTTCGGTGTGCAACCCTGTGTTGTAGAGTGCCAGTGAGCCTTGGGCTTGCTGAAAAAGCACGCTTGGTGGACTTTTAAGACAACACATAGCAACATCAAACCATTCTGCAATGCACTGCGTTTTCCAATCCAATATGATATATACTATGTACTACTACTACTACTACTACTACTACTATGTAGGCTTTGTCGCTTTGTTACTTTTTTTTGTGTGAACAGAATGTAAAAGAATATTGGACAGCGTATGCTCACAGGAAATAGTCTTGTTGAGAGCTCTCTTTTTCACCTCGGGTCTGAGATCAGAATCAGTCGAGCTCCAAATGTAAGAAGCACCTGTAAACATTGTTAAAAAAAAACAATCTAACTTTAATGATCTTATGGTCTGGGGGGTACTTGGAACCAGAAGTTAGTCTTTCCCCCTTTCAGCGGCAGTGATTTAAACTAAGCAGTCATGTGGTCTGACACAATACCTGGTAGACTTCCTGTGTGGTGGAGGAATGTCAAATACAGATTAGAAAGTAGAGCTTTCCAGGTTAGTTATAATCCCACAAATCAGGTAACTACAATCACTTTCTATCAGAAAATGCATGCAATGCATGTCCGGTGCAGTAAACCCCAGCTGCTAGTTGGCTATTAGGTTCTTCTCTTTTAAAGGAAGCTGTAGCACATCGGGGCAAATACATACATTCATATTGGCTAAGTTAAAGCTCATAGCTGCATATTAAACAAGTACAGAATTTTGCAAAAGTAATTATTGGTGGATTGGGGAGAGAGATGGGGGACAACCTGCAGCAAAGGGCCACAGATTTGTGTTGTACCTGGGCCGCTGCGGTAAGGACTGTGCCTTGGTACATGGGGTGCACGCTCAACCAGGTGAGCTGCCAGGGCGCCCCCGTATATTATATTTTCATGTTATGTCAGACTGCAAGTGTGTTAGTGCAGTCTTGCTTTCTTCTCTAGCATATGTTTGTTTTTTGAGCGATCCCTTATGCGCCCGTGTGCGTGCGTGTGTGTGTGCGTGCGTAGTAGTAGCTGAATGGAGAGCCTCTGGCGGCTCCCCCCCTCCCCCTCCTCCTCCTCTGTAATTGGCTGTCTGGCTCTGTGCATGTCCTCAGGTGATTCCAAAGAGAACCGCTTCGCTGCAGAGAGGGATGAGTACGGCGCCGACACCATGACTGAGATCAACATCATCGGACGCATCACTATCAACCTGTGGAGGGTGATGAAAACTGAGGCAGGCACAGACACACACACACACACACACATCAACACTCTCAGAGAGTTTCAGAGTGTTAGCTTGGGACCGACTTTCTCTCATTCCTCGAGACCTTTCAGGCAGGATTCTCTGTGTTTTCTGCTGCAGAGGGCATTTGTATTTTATATCATATAATTTTATTATTACAGTATAAAATTTTGTTGCATTACTTGCATGCGTATTTGCCAATCCTTTCTCAAGCCGCTTTTTGATCAGAAATGTCTCTCACAGTATTTACGCACAGGGAATCCTGTGAGATTGGCTGTTGTTACCAGTAGTTACATTTATATGTAACCATATCACAGATGAACAAAACTTTTTTTATGTGAAATGCAACTGTTGGCAAAAAGAGTTTGGATGATTTAGGGGAATTTCACCTAATTTCAGAGACATTTTAGGATTTATCTCATTCATGTCTGGCCTTCCTTGTCAAGAGTTATGGATTTGTGGAATATCAAGAAATAGTGGTTTCCAACCGACAAATCATAACAATAAATAAAAAGTGTGTGTGTGTGTGTGTGTGTGTGTGTGTGTGTGTGTGTGTGTGTGTGTGTGTGTGTGTGTGTGTGTGTGTGTGTGTTTATATAGTTCTGTTACACAAAACTATTATTATTATTATTATTATTATTTTTGGAAATACTGAATTGATCTCCAGGATTCTAAAAGTCCTTTAATTGAAACACCCCTCACAACTCACATACAAATATAATCCATCATTTACAAAGACCATAACCTTTGATTCGTGGTCAAAAGTACATTTTCATTTTAAAAGGAAACCTAGGAAGAGACTCAAGTCATTCTACAAGCTGTATGCTTTGTAGGACTGTACTACACACCCTTCAGAGCCTTTGAAAACGATAGACAACATCAACGAAGGAGTCTGACTGACTCGAGGAAACAATCCAAGATATTGTTTATATTTTTTCCTCCAGGCGGCGTTGAACAACTACACTTTTGAGAACGTGGCCTTCCATATCCTCCACCAGCGCTTCCCCCTGTACAGCCCCCGCACACTGTCCGACTGGTTTGACCACAACACCCACCTTTACAGGTGTGTGCCTATACCAAACACCTCATCAGGAATATGAACACTCGTTATATATACGGTATATGAAAACAAACAAATGGCTTCTGAAAAGTGATTGAAACCTGTGTGTGGGCTTTAGGTGGAAGATGGTGGACCACTACGTGAGCCGTGTTCGCGGCACCATGCAGCTTCTTCAGCAGCATGACATCATCAGCAGAACCAGCGAGCTGGCCCGAGTGTTCGGGATTCAGTTCTTTCACGTTCTGACCCGAGGATCACAGGTACCAACACGTACACATATTTTGGACTCTCTGATTGGCCCACAGTTGTCTGCTCTTGTAGCCTTAAAGCTATTGGAGGGATTTGATAGGTTACCCTGGTGACGCTGGCCCATGTGCTGTTAATGTTGATCAGTGACAGTTAAAAGGATCCCAGCAGCACATAGTTTCATTATTGTGTTAAGGCTGCTTCCAACTGAAATCTTTACTTTGAATGATAAAAAAGAAAGAAATAATATATACAGTATATGTATGGATATGGATGGATGGGTGTGTGTGTTTATATGTGTTTATAAATATATATACGTGTGTGTGTGTGTATTATTATTATTTTTATATATATATATATAATTTCATGTATGTATGTATGTATATTTACTGTGTGTGTGTGTGTGTG
>NC_045750.1:17621140-17623517 GCF_008692095.1 Etheostoma spectabile | reverse complement strand
GGGGGGGGGGGGGGGGGGGTGTATAGGCTTGTATCATTTAGACGCTCCAACAATTTTGTTGTCATTACTTAGAATTCGTCATGGGGAAGACAGAAACTACACACTATAGCTTTAAAATGGCAAATATCCGCGCCTGCAGGTTAGACACTTTCTAAAATATTAAATGTTTCATTTTTGTCCCCCCAGTACCGCGTAGAGTCCATGATGCTGCGTGTGGCCAAGCCGTTGAACTACATCCCTGTGACACCCAGCATACAGCAGCGAGCCCAGCAGCGGGCGCCGCAGTGCATTCCCCTGGTGATGGAGCCGGAGTCGCGCTTCTACAGCAACTCAGTGGTTGTACTGGACTTCCAGTCGCTCTATCCCTCCATCGTCATCGCCTACAACTACTGCTACTCCACCTGCCTCGGCCACGTGGACAGCCTGGGAACGTAAGGACATAACAGGTCCACACGCCGACAAGCGTGTACTCTGTCTTGCTCAGGTTGCATGTCTGCCAGGAAAGTCTGCTTCTAGTGCTCATTATTTTTACTGGAACAGACACACTGAGATCTCTGCATGGTGTTCACAGCTCACAGCACTCACTGCAACTTGGGATATATTTCAGTCTTTTTTCACCATTTACTATAGTTGCATAGCAACAGCAGGAGCCATGAACACTTTTTTTCCCCAACATGCATATGTCTGCTACTCCAAGGTAAAATGAAAAAAGATGAGTGCCTGGCAGACTGATGCTGGCTTTATTCTCAGCAGAGTAGAAAGTTGGCAATTTATCCAAATCAACTGCAGTACCTCAGATTTAATAGTTCTAACCATTTTATACCTACCTACATTTACCTTATATGTAATAATCAGCTTATTGCTACATTCACATAGAACATCTGAGTTATTGCTCTATTATTGCTACATGTTACATAAGTATGTTCCGTTCCGATATTTTTATAGCAGCATTTGTAGAAGCGTACTCATCATGTCATTTGATATTTTAAGACATTGTTGAAGAGCTGAACTGAGGCTGCATTGTGGGCAGATAACTTTTTAATCTAGAAGAACGTTTTTGCTCTAGCCTCATGTCAGAGTGATAATTGGATTGTTCGATTATAGGACTGATAGGAAATTCAACCCTTCAGAAAATCAGGGAGAGGAGATATAGTTGTTACTGTTTTGGCAAGGTGTTAACAATCACAAATTGTTGTAAACCTATAAATACTGCCCCTCCCCCGTGCGTAATGCTGCATGATGGCACTGCTGGCCCTGCAGGAGGACTAACCCCCAAATGGAAGAATCTAGAGAGATAGAGACTTTGGGGACCATGACAATGACTGGCTAATATTCCGATTTAAATTCTCTAAAGCCGTGCTCTTGGATCTATGTACTGCATGTGGTCCAGTAGAGAGGGACACGCACCGGAACCGTGCCGTCCAGGTCCAAATACAGGTCCTTGCAACTCTGGTGGCAACCAGCTGTTTACCGCTAAATGTTTCATATACATATTATAATCTTCCACTTTATCACTAAGACTTGTTTGGATATAAAATAGTTCAGGTTAAATCTGTAGGTGTGGTATAAATCCAAACTGTCACAGAGTGCCGTAATGCAATGTAATTCAAGATTCCGATCCTGAGAACAAAAAACATGGCATACATACATACATACATACATACGTTTTTATATGGGACTGGGTTGCTTGATTCAGCGTACTGAAAGAACAACTGCCAGGGATTTTAACATACATATTTGTACACTTGTACACATCTGTGATTTCTAAAGAGAACATTGCTTACCAGGTTTTATAAATCTGAATTTTGTGTATGCCATTGTTGGCTTTTGGCCGTATGTACACTTTTAAGGATCCTATGCCCAATTTTATAAACGAGACCCCTGGGTATGCCCGAATTTATCCTGTTTTTGGAACTCTGTCTGACATTGTGGGACACGTGGTGGAACTGGACCAAGTGTTGGCTGGATTTGGAGTATTGGGAGATGACAGTCCTCTTAGAGGACTCACTGTCACAGTGGCAAGGCTCATAACCCTTGTAGCGCGCAGATTCATTCTGTTGAACTGGAAACGGGCACAACCTCCCACTTTCACTGTGTTGGTCAAAGTCGTAATGCAGCACCTGAGAGATACAATCTCTAGCACCCTACCTAGAGATGGGCATGGGGTACTTTCCATAAGATCATCTCTCAATGCAAATCAAACCGGCTATTAAGTAACTGAAATAAAACCATGCCAGTCTCTAGGTATGGTGAAGGGAATGTGATGATGTGGGGGGGGCTATTTAGTTCCAAAGGCCAAGGGAACTTTATTGGGATGCATATTATCCTGATCTATGAAATAACTGGCCTTTAATAATAAAAATCTGCCTGCCTCTAT
>NC_045750.1:17619069-17621130 GCF_008692095.1 Etheostoma spectabile | reverse complement strand
CATAGGGGGGTGTATACTTATGCGCCCTGTATTTTAAGGAAGATTTAGTTTTTTAACGATACATTATTCATTCACAAAGAAAATTGGTGACCTTAAAGGTTGGATTTTTTAGTTAATGTATCTTTTTTTTTTAATTATTATAATTAAGGCATTAGGAACAATTTCCAAAAGAAGATTTTTTATTTATTTTTTATTCCTTTTTTAGTCAACTTTAGAATGGGTTCATAAACGTATGAAGCGGGTTTATACTTTAATATCTTAACTGTTTATTGTAAGAACATTGTTTTTGTGTATGTAAATGTAGAACTTCTTTTGTAATTATTTATATCATTTATATGAAGTATTTATTGTTTCGTTTTCTTAAAAGCCAATAAACAGAAAAATGAGACCGCTCACACACCTGTGTCTCTGTTTCAGGCCTGATGAGTTTAAGTTCGGCTGCACCTCCCTGCGGGTTCCTCCGGAGCTCCTCTACCAGCTTCGCAACGACATCACAGTGTCACCCAACGGCATAGCCTTCGTCAAGGTACAGCACCCTCTTGCAGTCCTCCTGCAGTGCAGCTTTATTATTCATTATAGAAAGCTGCTGTGAAGGCCAGGCCTGTCTACGCCCTTCCATTCATTCATTCACTCATTGTTGCACACTCCCTGGCTCCAGTCCAGTCTCATTACATAACACACACACAGGGCCACAGCACTTTGAACACTGGTCATGTGTAATGAGGTGATTCAAATCCACAGAAGGAACTCCGGTTTGTTCCGGATCGGAATTTGTTTCTCTTGTGTTAGATTTGGGCAAAACCTCACCTGGTGATGCCGAAGCTGGCTGCTAGTAGTTTTGTTGTGGACCACTCTTGCTGTACCCTAAATCCAAACTGCTAACCAACCATACACAGCATGTGTTAAGTATTCATAATCATAGTACAATAACTCAACATACTCACAGGAAATGATATACAGTGCTTTAATTGAACTGCTGTGCCTGTGTGGTTTGTTTACAAGAAGAAAGAAGATGTCGGCCACATGGGCCTTGGAAAACAAAATGCCCCACTGCGCCTGTGTTCACCCTGTTGATGTTGTTTGTATCAGTCCTCAGTGCGTAAAGGCGTCCTACCCAGCATGCTGGAGGAAATCCTGAACACGAGGATCATGGTGAAGCAGTCGATGAAAACATACAAGCAGGACAAGGCTTTGATGAGGCTGCTGGACGCCCGGCAGCTCGGACTCAAGCTCATTGCCAACGTCACCTTCGGCTACACCGCCGCCAACTACTCTGGCCGCATGCCCAGCGTGGAGGTAAGCTCATGTCTGCACTGTGACCGTGTGAAAAAGTTCAAGCAAAGACCAGGACAGCAACTTTGTTTTTGTATCACCATATTTAAAGCTGGCTGTGGTTGGAACCAATGAATGAATAGAACACCACATATTATCTTCTAGTGTTCTTGCTAATCTCTGATGATCTGGGCCACAAACTTAATCTGTGTGAAACTGAAATTTATGCTCAAACCATTGCATGCACATTTCTTATTTCCTGCGCCCCAGTGTTTGTAACGTCACCCCTGTCCTTTCTAGGTTGGGGACAGCATCGTCCACAAAGCCAGAGAGACCCTGGAGAGAGCCATCAAGCTGGTCAATGACACTAAGAAATGGGGAGCGCGTGTTGTGTACGGAGACACCGACAGGTATTCATTAGTCCCACCTTTTGGAAATCCACAGTCAGTGTTCAATCATCAAAGCAGCAGCAGGAACACAAGTAATAAATGCACAAACACATGTCAGCCGAAAGCCACAATGATTTAGTATGAAATAATCCAATAGTTCTGATTGACATGTATTTGATCGGACTTTCGCGAGTGATTCACACTCCTCCCGCTGTAGCTGTTCTGTCACATGCATAAGACATGTAAATGCAGTGGAGGTTAAAAAGCATTTGATCAAAGTCAATGGACAATGTTTCCTCGATGTTTAATGTTAAAGGTCCCATGGCATGAAAATCTCACTTTATGAAGTTTTTTAGCATTAATATGCGTTCCCCCAGAAATGGTGATAGATGTAAACCGA
>NC_045750.1:17617774-17619059 GCF_008692095.1 Etheostoma spectabile | reverse complement strand
TCCTGCTCTGCCTTTGAGAAAATGAGGTCGATCTGGAATCTTGCTCCTTATAAGGTCATACTGCGTCCTGCTGCGTCGCAGGACATAGCAGGATGCAGCAGACATAGCAGGGCACTGCAGAGCATAGCAGGGTGCAACAAGCCATAGCATACACTTCCCTTCGTTCCTTGGGTCTTAGTCCGTCCCACCGAGGACACATTGGAAAGACGGAGGAAATCATGCAAGAAGAGACGAGGAAATGTGTCTTAGAGAGATGAGACATTCTTCCCTCTGAAGCGACACATGAATCCATCAGCTGTGTGGGCGGAGTTTGCAACTCCTTCAACTGCAACTTCCAGGAAGGCTGCTCTCTGTATCCTCGCCCATGAGCTGCATCTCATGTCTCTTAAATTGGACCCTGACTCCTCCAATTGCCTCCTTTTCTCACGTCTTAGTCCCTCCCACTGAGAAGGCTCGGGAGAGATGCAAGGAAATCATGAGAGGAGAGAGACAGCAAGCTAATATGTATTTAGAGGTATGAGACGTCCTAAACATGAATTTGTCAGCTGCTCTCGTGTTTCCTCGGCTATAGTTCCTTGTTGATCCCTCTGTGATACTTGCTCCTCGGGGCAGGAATAAGAGCTTTGAGACAGCCTTCGCAACCAGTTCAAGCAAGGAGCTGTCAAAAAGAGATCCAGCCATAGTCAGCACAACGCTCCAGGCTCACCAAACTCTTATCAAACTGTCAAAGTCGGCAGTTCTGATCAAATAAGAATTAAGATTCTGTTACTGTTTTGCATATTTCTTGCCTCAAAGGTCTTTACTGTTTAGCTGTAATTTGAGACAGTGTCTGACAATTGCATGTGGTGTTGAGCGCTTCGTTGTTTTGTTTCTCTGATTGGTTGCAGCTCTATTCATTTGCGTCCAAAGGCATTTTCTGTGGTGGGGGTCTGAATATAAAAGTTGAAACTGCATAACATTGTTAGCATTTAGCTCAGTAGTAGTAGAACAACCTCTACAATATATCATACATTTGCAAAAAATCTATATATTTATTAATACAACCATATATTGTACATACTGTACCTATATAGGAATGTTTGCATATCTATGCATATACAGTATATCCTGTGTGGTTATGTGCTTACACTCATACAGTAAAGCCTACAAATAAAAAGGGATGCTACGTACTACTTCTTTATTATGATGTCACACTCTATCACTCGAGTCCAAGGTACGAGTATATAGTTGGGTTTATAGTCCAGTTTCAAAAAAAGGGATACATTCAGACCCTAAAAAAAAAAAA
>NC_045750.1:17609139-17617764 GCF_008692095.1 Etheostoma spectabile | reverse complement strand
ATGGCCTGCTTCCCTCAGCTTTTCAAAAATATTTGTAGGGTTATTCGTATGCCTTTATGTGACAGCGTACCACAGAGGTGGTAGTAAATGAGGGGGCAGAGATACGAGGGACGCCGTGGTTCATGGTCAGCACCAACCTCCACGCCACCACAGCTAATGAATGTTTGGAGCACTGATAGGAAGTGACTGAAGTGATGGTGACCCACAGCACAGATGGACTGCCGTACTAAGGGCTGCGTGTGTGTCTGTGTGTGTTTGCAGCATGTTTGTTTTGCTGAAGGGAGCCACCAAAGAGCAGGCCTTCAAGATCGGCAACGAGATCGCTGAGGCAGTGACTGCAACCAACCCCAAGCCCGTCAAGCTCAAGTTTGAGAAGGTGGTGCTTCCAACACACCCACACATACACACAATATCTGTGCATTTTGATTTGTGCCAACATTTAGAGGTAATTGTGTGTGTGTGTGTTTTCCCAGGTGTACCTGCCCTGCGTGTTACAGACAAAGAAGCGCTACGTGGGGTACATGTACGAGAGCCTCGACCAAAAGGAGCCCGTGTTTGACGCCAAAGGGATCGAGACAGTGCGCCGTGACAGCTGCCCCGCTGTTTCCAAGGTAACAGGCAAACTGACCCCCCCCCCTCGTTTCACTGTGCTCTACGCCAAACACTGCCGTGCCAGTATTCTTCCCGCGTGTCGGTCAGGCTAAAGGGCCCTGTCTGCTCATGGACATGTATTCATGTATGGGATTTAACAGCAGGTCACTCTTGTATTTGTGCTTTTGTTATATTTGGTATGAATCCTGCCTCCTTTTTTGGTCGTCTCAAGTTTCTCCTCTTCTCATCTGTCATGTCAATGTGTGTTCTCCAGATTCTGCAGCGGTCCATTAAGCTGCTGTTTGAGACTCGGGACATCAGCCAGGTGAAGCAGTTCGTGCAGCATCAGTGCGTGAAGATTCTGGACGGCCGGGCCAGCATGCAGGACCTGACCTTTGCCAAAGAGTACCGGGGCAGCACATCATACCGGCCCGGAGCCTGCGTGCCTGCCCTGGAGCTCACCAGGTGTGTGTGTGTGTGTGTGTGTGTGTTTGGAAGCACAGTTTCAGTGGCCATTTGCAGAACATCCACATACAAACGCCACCTTAGAAGACGTGTGTGTGTGTGTGTGTGTGTGTGTGTGTGTGTGGTGTGTGTGTGTGGTGTGTGTGTGTGTGTGTGTGTGTGTGTGTGTGTGTGTGTGTGTGTGTGTGTGTGTGTGTGTGTGTGTGTGTGTGTGTGTGTGTGTGTGTGTGTGTGTGTGTGTGTGTGTGTGTGTGTGTGTGGTGTGTGTGTTGTGGTGTGTGTGTGTGTGTGTGTGTGTGTGTGTGTGTGTGTACGCAGAGGCACAAGAGCTTGCGGTCAGCTACAGTTACAGTAGTCAGTGGGACTCCAATTACTCCCTCCCCACAGTGCTCATTGTCTGGCTGCACCACCCTGTATGTACAGTACCTGAGTCTGTTGCTAGGCAACCCAGCTCTTAATGGGTGGGGGGGAAAAAATGAGATTTCAGAGGCATGGGTAAAAGGGAAATATTCAGCCTCATTCATTAGCACTCATTGGTTTATCTCATGTATTTGTCAGGTTGATTGTCCGTGTCGCTGACTTGATATGAAATGATGTAGGACGATATTTAACAGCGTTACAACAGAGTCCAACAGTGATGTCAAGTTTGGTATCTTTTGGTTTGGCTCAGGCGTATGATGGCGTACGACCGTCGCCTGGAGCCCCGCGTGGGCGAGCGAGTGCCCTATGTGATAGTGTACGGGATGCCCGGCGTGCCCCTCATCCAGCTGGTGCGTCGGCCCATGGAGGTGCTGCAGGACCCCGGCCTCCGCATCAACGCCACCTACTACATCACCAAGCAGATCCTGCCGCCACTGGGCCGCATGTTCCAGCTGATCGGAGTGGATGTGTTCAGCTGGTACCAGGAGCTCCCCAGGGTGAGACGCACACTAGTTTCTATGATACATTTTCAGGAAATGAGCAGCCAGCGTGATTTCTATCTGAGCTGCAGTTTAGTAGCAATGCAAATTACTGATGGTGATAATTAATTATCTATATGAGAAAACCTTCAGTGTAAAAGGATCAAAAGACACAGTAAAACCTAAATGTGCTTGAGTTTGGAAAATGAATTATCGTCTATATTTGACTGATCAGCTTACTGATTGATGATTTTATTGGTCTGTTGCTTACCCTCCTGTCAAAATAAAAGCAAACTTTCCTTCAGTGTATTTAGAGGAGCAAGAACAAAGGATGAAGGGAAACGGCTGTGTGCTTCCTGCGGAGGATGGAATGAGACTGTGGCGAGCACACATGCCACCTGCTGGTGGAGCTGAGAGCTGATCAAATTCGGAATGACCAATGATAGAATGAGGGCTGGGTTAAAATAATTGATTCTCCAATATATAAACCAATATATGTTTGAGTGATCTGACATCTGACTTAAGGAGGCCGCTGTAATGACTCATGATGCCATGTACCTGGCTCGTCACCTTTTACCTGTGAAGACCACAGGTATTTAAGGTCAATTTGTCAGAGGAGCTTTTTTCATTGTTTACAATGGTGTGGTGTTATGGTTGTTTTCCACTCTTCTACTCACTGGCTGTGGTCGACAGTTGCATTGACTGTCATGTTAGTCCTGTTAGGTTAAAAGCGTTTTAAACAACCTTTTGGGGAGTAAATTCCTAATGCAAACATTAACCTGGTGCATTTTAACAAATATTAGAGGGTTGCTTTTTGCTTGTACAATTTACAGCAGAAGTTGACTGTGTTTATATCTAAGTAAAATTGGTATTGGAACTAGAATGTCCCTAACCTAATTGATATTGAACCAAATCGGAAATGTGATCAATTTGGGAAATCATTGGTGATACCCAGCCCTAGATTAAATGCAATTTTACAGTTTGATCTAACTTTTCAGTGATGAGGCTGTGGTTGTCATCTACTGCATAACCCTGAAAATGTTGGACAGTAAAATGCATTCAGACTTGTTTTGTCATCATACGAATACTCTTCATGTCTCCACACCCAGATCCAGAAGGCGTCCTGCTCCTCGGCGGTGGGCGGAGAGGAAGTGGGAAGGAAGGGAACCATTTCCCAGTACTTCACCACGCTCCATTGCCCAGTGTGTGACGAGCTGACCCAGCTGGGCGTGTGCTCGCAGTGCCGCGCTGAGCCGCAGCGAGTCGCCGTGACACTCTACCAGGACATGAGACAGTGGGAGAGTCAGCAAGACCAGCTGTTGAAGGTAAGAGAAGGAGGGGGGGGCATTCAGACAGGGCTGAACGATTTGGGGGGGGATAGAATGTAACTGCAATTTTCCTGCCAGATGCGATTACGATTTGATTTGCGGTTTATTTATTTTTGCCACATACTGCACGATCACCTTAAATAAAGTAATAACAAATAAATGAAAAATCCACATAAAATGGCATTTTTGCAAACAATCTGTGATATGTATTTATCTTGTGAGAAAAACTGTAAATATAATAATGAAAGGGGAAATAAAGTTAAATGAAATCAAAGTAAATATTTCACATTTGATTTATGCGGTCTTCACGATTAGCTAATCATATTATTTCAAATCACAATTTTTATTCAAAAACGATAAGTTGTTCAGCCCTAGTGAGAACTTAGTGGAATGATAGTTGGGGGAAAATAAAAGCAAAGTTGCATCATCATAGTGATGTGTTGATAGTGTCGTTGTTTTATTATTCTAGCTTGATATGCTGCTATCAGCTGGCACATAAGCACTATTACAACTTGGGCAATATTGATCATTTGTTGGTAATCCATTTTGTCTAGAAAAACTTTGTTTGCAAATGTTTGTTGAATGTTTTGTGATTCATTGCAAAAATGAATGGAAACGCCTTAAAATGTCTCAAATAAATTTGATCGCAAAACAGCATGTGACGTCATTACCACAGGTTTGTATTCGCTTTAAAGCCGTTGGATGGAAACCCGCTTTTACCAGCTTTATTCGGGTTTTTTTTTTTTAACCGAACTTGAGATAATTTGATTGACAAGTGGATGGAAACTTAGCTAGTGTAAATAAAGAGCATGGTAAATGTAGCCTCGCCTCAGGAGTCTAATATTCGTGTGTGTGTGTCCAGATCTGTAGAAACTGTAGCGGCTGTGCAGAGCGCCAGGTGTCCTGCGTGTCACTGGACTGTCCCACCCTCTACAAGCTGTCCCAGGTCAACAGACAGCTCTCCAAGGCCCCCTACCTCCGACAGCTGCTGGAGCAGTTCTGATTGGCTCCTGAACCCTGGAGCTCCCCGCTGATTTGGTGCTAATCGCTGTCCCCCACCCCTCATCTCAGTGTTAGATTGTCCACTCAGTTGTAATAGTAATAACAATGGTGCTTCGATTGAACCCTGCTGGGTTTCCATTCTGTCTTGTAACTGTTATTTGTTAAAACAAGTGTTTCTCTGTGCAGACTGTCTGCTTTGAGCCTCCTGTGGGGAGTGCAACCTCACCCCCCACCCAGGGCTCGTGTGTGTGTGTCTTCATGCTTGTTTGCTGCCATCTCCATAAGCTGCTACAGGCTGAGTGAAGCTGATGTCTTTGGAGACACAGCGGCAGACGGCCTGTCCTGGAACTAAGCGCAGTCCGATCGAGGATGACTTGTTGTATCTTGTACCCGCTGTAGCAGTTTAAAGTCAAATCTCAAGACAAACCACTAATTGACTTCTCTTCATTTTTATATCGACTGCAGTCTTTTTGTAAAATAGTTCCTGTATAGCTCCTTCTATAATCTCACTGTGCATTATCATTAAAAGAACTACAGCTCCGGCCATGAATGCAATCAAATCTGTTTAATGAAGTCTTTTTAAGGATGCCATTTTTCATATTTCTTGATTGTATTGATGTTCATAATCTACAGAGTGTGTAAACTGAAAACTAAGTTTCTCTAAAAAATCTGGGACTGTTGCAATACTGTATTTTGATAATTTATGTCATGGTCTATTGTTTCCCAGTGCATATATGGTTTTGTGAGCAAAAAAGTCATCAAACCATGTCAAGAACCAATCTTCAATTCTCCATACAGCTGTACACAGAATCTGTGTATTTGTATAAATGTAAAAAATAATAAAGGTGTTTTTTTTGTTTGTTTTTAATGGACATTGCTGTGGGTGGAGGTTTGAGATTGATATAATAAAAAGTCAATGTATTAAAATGCCTTCTGTCAATGATTCGCAGTGACAACACGTGATTTAGAGATTAGCACATTACATGACAAAAAAAAAAAAACTACTAAAGTGCATCATCAAAAACAACTTTCAAATTATACAACTATTACACACATGTCCTGCTGCTGTTCACTGCAATCGCTCAAAAATAAATTTACATTTTTAAAAACATCTATTTTAGGCAGCAGGGTGGGCTGATGAAGAAAGAGCATACCTGGTTCATCTCATTCACTTTGCTCATGTTTCCCCAAGCAAGGCACCGTATCCTACCAGCAGGGACCTGTTCTCCAGCTCACTGACCTCCCGGTGGAGGGGAGCAATGGCGTATTTAAACCAATCTGTAGTGTAGCAGTACAGTTCTAAATCTGATCCTTCATCGTCCAGGAGAAGTGTGTCACTGGGCACACGGTATGGATGGTTTCTAAGCTGCACAGGTGTCGGTCAGTAGTCAGCGCTGCATTCACTGCACAGTTAATCATCAACTGTTCAAGAACAACAAATGGGCAGAGACATGGCTCTTTTAGTGTTCAGTGAGAGAGCAGCAGGAGGTTTCAGTCTCACTTCTCTCTGTCCAGAGAGAGCAGTAGTTTGCGTCTGGGGGAGTCTCCTACCAGGGACATAGTGTCTTAGACAGAGGCTCCACCTGCAGGCCCCGTTGCCTGGCTGTTGGAGGCAGCCGAGTTCCCTGTTAGACCAGTGACGTCAGGAGGAGTGGGTGCCTTGCTGGGTGAACTGATGAGACTGGTCGTGTCATCCATTTCAATGACCTCAAAGTCTGCGTCGTTGCACTGATCCTCGTTGTCCTGATCCTCCTCCTCTTCCTCTTCCTCTTCGTTGGCGCCTGAATCCAGCAGCGCTTGGCGGTATTCGCTGTCGTCGGCTTCTCGCCGGCCCCTGACGCGGGGCTTCCTGGTCTGGCCGCTGGGGGCAGAGGCTAGCTTGTACATGACCGGGAAGAGGATGGAGGTGAAGGTGGCGGTGATGAGCGACAGGTACATGAGCAAGGGTTGGTTGGGGAACTTCCCCAGCAGGAAGCCTACAAGAGCGGGAAGCACCATCTCCCCCAACGCTGCCCCCACCACGAAAGCTGCCGCCGTGTGGGCGGTCACTGTGGTGTACTGCTCCAGCCAGGAGA
Source organism: Etheostoma spectabile (assembly GCF_008692095.1). Classification (NCBI taxonomy): domain Eukaryota; kingdom Metazoa; phylum Chordata; class Actinopteri; order Perciformes; family Percidae; genus Etheostoma; species Etheostoma spectabile. Next base: position 17,611,404 of record NC_045750.1, on the reverse strand, counting down.
TGCCGCTGGGGAAGGTGGTGGCCATGGAGGCGCCGTACAGACCCGAGCAAACCCACAGGGCCACGTTCTCCTTGCTGAAGAGGCAGAGCAGCAAAGAGGACAGGGTGGAGCCCACCAGGCTGAGCAGAATCATGGCACCCGGGTACATGCAGGCCGCAAAGAAGATGGCCAACCCCCTGCAGGCAGCAAACGTCCCCCAGAACAACGAGTTGAGCCCTGCAGCCTGGGACTGGGGCATGTGGGCATAGTCCTTGGCAAAGGTGAAGATGAATGAGCCGTATGCAACCTCAGCACCCACATAAGCAAAAAAGAAGAAGAAGAGCAGGACAACGAGAGCCATGTGATGTTTGGCCACCAGAGGCTTTCCCGAGGACAAGGGGGCTTTGTCGCGTGACGCGCTGCTGCGACAGTAGAGGATGAGGAAGAGGAGGGAGACGAGAAAGACAAAAGAGCCGATCACAATGTAAGCCCACATGGATTTAAAGGTGGTGGTCCTGCTGTGGATGTTGTGGAAGAAGGTGTGTGGATCAGGGGTTTTGCTGATTGGTTCTGTGGTGACAGGAGGTGTCGAGCTGGTTGCTATTAAAGCTGCGCTGCTGTTGCTGTCGGGCCCAAACAGCAGCTTGGCGATGATCGGAGACACAAAGGCCCCGGCTGCGAAGCTGAAGTGCAGAGCCTGCATGTGAGGGCCCGCCTGCTCGCCCCATGTGTTCAGTATGAGGACATTACCACCTGAAAAACATCAACAGTCAACGCAATGATGACCCATGGTGACACTGCAAGAGCCACGATGCCCTGCAGCAACATCACATTACAGAAAATCAAATATCACCATCGATATTGCGACATGTGCTTTGAGAAAATATGTACACAATGAGATTTTTGATAACTAATTAGTAATGTGGATATGATAAGTGGTAAAGGCAAATAGAAGAGCTAGAACAGCCCGTCTCAGAACAGCCTGCCTCACTTTACTGCATTGTCGATTAATCTGTTGATTATCATTTTGATGAATAGATCAGATGATTGGTCTCTAAAATGTCAGAAAATTTGGAAAAATGTGGATCCGCATTTCCTAGACCCAAGCTGACGTCCTCAAATGTCTCGTTTTGTCCACTACTAAAAGATATTCAGTTTACTGTCACAGAGAGAACACATTCATATTTAACAAGCTGGACTAAGAGGATTTTAACTATTTTTCATTAGAAATGAATCCAACTGGTTAATGGATTATCAAAATAGTTTGCGATCAATTTTATAGTACAACCTTTTTTTTGAGCCCAAAATGCCTGATGTTGCAGGAGCTTTTGTAAAAGAATTGCGATAAAAGTTGCAATGTTTTTTGTATGTTTTTTTTCTGCCATTGAAACACCCCTGAAAAGGGCCCATGCCTCTTGAATGAGTTCTCAGACCCTGAGGGGCCTGCCAACCTTTACACTCATAGGCCACAAATATGGCCTCCACAATCCAGTGGGACAGCCTCTGGAGGGACAAAGGCTTACCCCTGTGGGGAGTAGCCCAGGACACAAACAGCTGATCTGCTTTTCTGAACACAGCCGTCCGAGTCACCTGCATGTGCAGGGCCCGGACAGGGCGTAGCATGTGAAGCCAGAGGTGGGTGGAAAGCCCAGAGCTCCACTGAGGGGCACCTGTAGGCTGACTCCACCACCTTAGGCACAAACGCTGGGTTGGGCTGCAAACAGACTTTAGAGAGCCCTGGGGCACACTGCATACAGGCTGGCTGAACAAACCAAACCTGTAAGTCACTCACTCACTTTGCAGTGGTTAAAGCCAAGAGCAAAGCTGTTTTAAGAGAGACAAATCTCCATAGGCTCAAATGGGCGATGAGAAGTTCCGTAGAGAAACTAGGAGCTTGCGGCGTGCCCCTTTCATGAAACGACAAACTAAGGGATGTTGCCCTGCAGGCTTATCCCTAAAACCCACCTGGCAGGCTGAGACAGCAGCCAAGTACATCTTAATTGTGGAGAAAGCTTTCCCTTCATCCATCAGATTCTGAAAGAAACACAGCAGGTCCACCACAGAACACTGAAAAGGGAATGTATCCCTACGTTCTCACCACTCCTTAAAAAACCCGTCACTTTCTGCTGTAAAGAGAGCGGGTGGACAGGGCCCTTGCGCTCTGAATGGTGTCAATGACCTGTTCTGGCAGAGCACTACGCGGTCCGGGTGGGGGTGGTAAATATCCCCGCCGTCTTGGGAGAGAAGGTCTCTGCGCATGGGGAGAGGCCATGGTTCTGGGGGGGG
>NC_045750.1:17599407-17609129 GCF_008692095.1 Etheostoma spectabile | reverse complement strand
GGGGGGGGGGGGGGGGGGGGGAGTGCGTAGAGTAGCACGTTTGGCGACGGGTGAGCTAGAGCTTCCACACCCAGCGGTGCATTTACGTCTGACAGAGAGAAGAACATTGGACACGGTGTGTTTTCCTGCGAGGCGAAGAGATCTACGGCTGCCTGACCGTATCTCTGCCAGACTTGTTCCACCACTCCACAAAATTACCATGCAAGCTAACTTGTGTAGTGAGCGAGTGCCGTTCTGGCAGTTGATGTATGCAACCACTGTGGAATTGTCCACAATTGACAAGAAATGAATATGGGGGCGTACGTGTGACGTCAACCCGTTCTCACTCCCGCTTGGTCATTGTCTCTCAGAGCCACATGCTGATACAGAGTCTGGCACGTGGAACTACTGGGATTGGTTGAAGTCACAGGAAACTCCAGTTATTGGTCCAATTTGTGAAAAGGTTGCGATGATTGGACAAAATTGCGAGTCACACAAGTCGCAGGGATTGGTTGAATTTGGTTGAATTTGCGTATTGGCGCAATCGCGACATCGCAAAATCCTGGAGGATCTGATTAATTGATTCATCTTTGCAAACCCACTGAACAATACCTGCTCCACAGCAGAGCAACACAGAGACTAGCGGGAGAACATGGTGGAGCATCTAGCAGCTAAACAGACAGATCTTACCCTCCGGAGTTAATGGAGACTGAAAACAGCTAAACGAGAAAGAATACGGAACTAACGGTCATCAGAACAAACATGTCTCCCACTCCAAATGCATGTTGCTCGGTGTCTGCTGGATGTGTAAACACATTCGCCACATCAACTTTAAATGGCAATGTAGTGTTCACAGCTTGTTGCCCCCAAGTGGCCAAAAAGAACCAATTCATCTAGGTTTAAAACAATCTGGAGGATGTTTTCTTACATGACGTAGATTATCATCTGCTGGCTCAGCAGCTACACCACTGTCCCACCAATGCTGCTCTGCTTAGGCATTTGACTCTCATGTGGCTTATATGATAGCTCCTCGACTTCTCGGCCCTCGGCTGTCTCAAAGCTCTTATTTCTGCCCCGATGAGCGGTCATCAAGAAGGGATCATCGAGGAGCTATGGGCGAGGATACTCAAGAGCAGCCTTCCTGGAGCCATGCAGCTGAAGGAGTTGCTAACTTCGCCCAAACAGCTGACGAATTCACGTGACGCTTCAAAGGAAAGGACGTTTTATCCCTAACAAGTTTGCCTGTTGCCTCTCTCCTCTCGTGATTTCGCTGCAAGGGAGGAAAATGGAGGAGTCGAGGAGGCAAGATGCTCCTCTGGTCTCTGAGTGAATTGACCCTGGATTGGTCCTTCCTACTACCAGCCAGTAACAGAGCTTTTCCACAGCAGACATTTTGACTTGTGTACAGGTGTTATTAATAATGATCCTGCTCGGCACACTGTACGCCCTGCCGTTCCACGATCTTTAGTGTTTCTATAATTGACGCTAAACCCCCAACCGGCACCGTCAGACACCGCCTACCAAGAGCCTGGGTCTGTCCCAGGTTTCTCCCTAAAAGGAGTTTTTCCTCGCCACTGTCGCACTAAATGCTTGCTCTTGGGGGAATTATTTGAATTGTTGGTCTTTGTAAATTATAGAGTGTGGTCTAGACTAGAGGATAGATACCCGACCCGAGCCCGACGGGACCCGACGGGTCGGGCCGGGTTCGGACAGATTTTTAGAAAGGATGCTCGGGTTCGGGTCGGGCTCGGTCACTTCAGCGCGATAAGGCATTGAACATTTTGAATTTAAAACAGCTTATTATGTAGGTAATGGCGCTTGTTGCCCCGTGTGCATTGATGCGCTCATCTGTTGACATTTCCGAATGCCTTCCTACAATTGCTTAATAAAAGCGGCTTTCCACACAAACAAACGTACATGTGTCATTAGTAGCCTATGAGAAACAAATGCGATTTTAACTGTGTCGGGCTCGGGTCGGGCTCGGACATAAATATCTTAATGCCTGTCGGGCTCGGGTCGGGCTCGGTTACTGCTCTGTCGGACGCGGGCCTGGCTCGGACAGAAAAATCCGGCCCGATCCGCACTCTAGTCTAGACCTACTCTATCTGTAAAGTGTCTTGAGATAAGTCTTGTTATGAGTTTATACTATTAATAAAATTGAATTGAACTGAATAACATTAACATTAGCAGTGTTCCGTTTAAGTGCGGTAGGGAACTCCTCCTGTAACTGGAATCCAGTGTGGGCGGGAATCACCAGAGGCTTCGCGATTCGTAATGTCACATACATGCTACATAGCTCTCTTTCTCTGCTTTCAGGAACTGTTTGAATTTCTTGATAGCATCAACGCTCTAGGAGTTACAGTTCAGTTTAATTTGAAATAAAACTGTTTTCAAAAGATCAAAAAATATCCATATTTGAAAGGTTGAAAACTACATTTTTTCCTCCAATTCTTTGCATAAAACAATTACTTTTAACGGTCAATCCATCTACGAAATACTTGGCAAATATGCGTCTGTTGCGTTAAAGTCCAATACTGTACCACGACTTATATTGTACGTTTACCCTCCTGGTAAGCGAGCCTCGTACTATTTGCTCATCTATGTATTGTATTTATATGAATTGTTGTCTTACCTGTATCCAGAATGCCCATAGACATCCCAATGAGGGACATGAGCCCAGTGAGGACCAGAGCCTGCTTACAGAAAGGGATCGCACACATTCCAAATGATGTGACCAGCATAGAAACCCCTGGAAGACAAGAAAAGCAGAGAGAGAAAAAAACTAATTTATCCCAGTGTCTATTAAGCTCCTAAAGAGCCGCAAATAAAAGGCAGAACAGACATGATGATGGAGATTTGGAAGTGTTGTACTTGTGATCTCTCTTTTTGATTAATGCATCAGGACCATAGTACGCTCTGTTGTATGGTATTGTACAGTATCTGTTGTGTGTACATGCTGTCTGTGTTTGGTTTTACTATGGCTGCAGCATGGATTAAGTGCCCAAGACAAATTTCCTACGATGTGGGACAATAAAGTTAATCCTGAATTAAGGAAATGACGGATTAGTAATTTGATTGATTGATTGACAAGGGTTATTTTGTAATTCAAGATGTAAAGGTACGGACATTTCAAAAAGAGTTAGGACCTCCTCAAAAAGAGAGGAGGATTTTGCTTCTTCCTACTCCCTTTTCGGAGGATTTATTTATTTTGCTTAGTTTTGCTTTTTATTTTTTTCATAGTGAACTACTTTTGTGTCTCGTATTTTTAAGTTTTTTGTTTGTTGTTTTGTATGTTTCAAAGGGTAGTCTATATCCACAATGTTCCACTTCCGGGATTGCTCCGGTGTTGATGGAAATTCCGCCAGATGTCCCTCATTTTGGCGGGATGTCCGTCTTCTTCCTCTGTCTCTGTGTTGGCGTTCTAACCTCCGGTGGATTTCTGAGGACTATGGTTACCTGGTCCTCAGATCTCTGCAGGGTTAATCCAGACAGCTAGCTAGACTATCTGTCCAGTCGGAGTTTTCTCTTGCAACACTTAATAAAAAAATTTAGTAGTAAAAGAAAAGTGGCAGGGTTTATGTTCCAAAAAGTAGCCGCAAGCGTTTTTTGTTGTTATAACAACAGCTACTGTTAAAGTATCCTAGCTAGAGTGGTGCTAACGTAAAATAAAACAAAGTGGCCTAGCTAGAGAAAGAACAGAGAGAGAGGTGCTAACATTAGATAAAACAAAGTGAGATCCCTGTACAGGGAGCACCCGGTCATATCTTATAATTCTCTGTGCTCCGACGCCATTTTTTCTCGTTGAAATGACAAGTCTGGCTACTCCAATTGTAATTGATCGACCGTCGAAAAAGTGCTTGACGTAGGGCGTTTTTTTACAAAAAGACGCTCCGAGCTGAAAAAAAAAGTCGTTACATTTCAAAAAGCGCTCATGACAAACACGGTTTACTCCATAGGATTAATCAGAATCAGAAATACTTTATTGATCCCCGAAGGGAAACTCTGTTAATATGAAAAAATATATAAAATATAAACTCTGTATATTGTACTACAGACACTGGCAGCTTAAAAAAAGACCCCAAGGGTGAACATAGCCTACAACTACTTTTGAACATACACATTTCACCAAAACAAGTTCCTTCCCAAGGCTATTAGGCAGCAGCACCGTTGCTCTGTCCGGCGCTTAGTGTGGCACACCCAAGTAGGTGTCCACAAAACATTATATATATATATATATATATATATATACACTCACCGGCCACTCTTATAGGTACACCTGTCCAATGCTCGTAACACTCATTTCTAAGCAGCCAATCCATGGCGGCAACTCAGTGTATTTAGGCATGTAGACATGGTCAAGAGAATCTCCTGCAGTTAAACCGAGCATCAGTATGGGAGAAAGGTGATTTGAGTGACTTTGAACGTGGCATGATTGTTGGTGCCAGAAGGGCTGGTCTGAGTATTTCAGAAACTGCTAATCTACTGGGATTTCCACGCACAACATCTCTAGGGTTTACAGAGAATGGTCCGAAAAAGAAAAAACATCCAGTGAGCGGCAGTTCTGTGGGCGGAAATGCCTGTTGATGCCAGAGTCAGAGGAGAATGGCCGCCAGCGTTCGAGCTGATAGAAGGGCAACAGTGACTCAAATAACCACCGTTACAAAGGTAGGCAGAAGAGCATCTCTGAACGCACAGTACGTCGAACTTTGAGGCAGATTGGCTACTACAGCAGCAGAAGACCACATCGGTGCCATCCTTTCAGCTAGAACAGGAAACTGAGACTCAATTTGCACATTGAAATTGGACAATAGAAGATTGGAAAAACGTTGCCTGGTCCGATGGTCTCGATTTCTGCTGCGACAGTCGGATGGTAGGGTCAGAATTTGGCGTCTAAACATGAAGACATGGATCCATCCTGCCTTGTATCAACGGTTCAGGCTGGTGTGTGGTGGTGTCATGGTGTGGGGAATATTTTCTTGGCACTCTTTGGGCCCCTTGGTACCAATTGAGCACTCGTTGCAACGCCACAGCCTACCTGAGTATTGTTGCTGACCATGTATCCCTTTAGACCATAATGTACCCAACTTCTGATGGCTACTTTCAGCAGGATAATGCGCCATGTCATAAGCTGGAATCATCACAGACTGGTTTCTTGAACATGACAATGAGTTTGCTGTACTCAAATGGCCTCCACAGTCACCAGATCTCATCTCCAATAGAGCATCTTTGGGGTAGGTGGAACGGGAGATTCGCATCATGTGATGTGCAGCCCGACAAATCTGCGCGGCACTGTGTGATGCCATCATGTCAATATGGCCAAACTCCCTGAGGATATTGCTCAGCACCTTGTTTGATCTTGCGCAGTCTAGAGTGCAAGTCTACAGCACGAGGGTCGGGCATCCACCCGTCTGCACTGGGTACCTAATAAAGTGGCGTGAGTGTATATATATATATATATATACTATATATATATATAGTTACTGTCACGTGAATGACACAGAACAATGCAGTGCGTTTCCGTTGCTATGGGGACGGACCTCCAGTGTGTCACGTCGGTCGAGCTCACCTCTGTCCCGTCTCAGATGCGTTTGGAGAAACAGAAAGCTGCTGTGTCAAACTCTCTCATTATTTCACTGTCTTTCAGGTCAGTAATGGGTAACGGCACCCTCTTTACTTGTTAGGGTCTCAACCTTTTTCTTAACGCGTTTGACAACTGTTTGTAATATAAGAATACAAGTGTAAATAGAAAGTTTACTTTGAGGCACTATGCAGCTGCTGTAGGCTAACCAGTAACAGTAGGCTGTAACGGTTGCTACTGCCTCGCGAACAGACTGGGGCGGCCACAATGAATAACGTTACGGCAGACGGCTAGTTGTCATCCGAGGATACTTATATCAAAGCATTTCAAGCTACGACACTGATTGTTAAACGGTTAGGTTGACAAGTTTATGAGTAAATAAGTGATAAGAGTGAAGATCTCCTACTGTATATGTATGTAAATAAGGTATGAAACATACCATATATGATAAATTGTGGTTTTATGTATATAGCTTTAAGAAAGGTAAATGTTTGATCCTGTATTTCGTGTCTGGTGGGGGATTCTGTTAATAAGACCAGTTATGTTTAGGCAGCTAGTTAGCAATAACTTTTATAACAGCGTAGCCGTGTGTGAAGTGCTTACGCAGCCATTGTGGTCCTGTATAACTGATGTAAGTTAGAATGTGAATTATATTGGTGTGATAGGTGTTATGTGGTAAAAATGGAAAATACGGCCATGTTTTATGATTTATCTGAATGAATAACTCAGATGCGTTTGGGAGAAGACAAGAAAGTTGCGTGGAAATCTCTCCTTATTTCACCTGTCTTTCAGGAATTAAATCTGTTACCCGGTCTCCGCCTGGGACTGTAACATTAGCACAGCCCAAGACAATTGATTGGTTTAAAGAAATGCCAATACCAAGAGTCGTCTTCTCCCACATCACCATTTGTGTGGATGAAGGGTACCTAACAGGAGATGAGGGTTCATGAAGTCGAGAAGATGACGCGTGTAAGAGGGACCGCCAATGTAGCCGCAAGAGGGCGACGAAGATGTAAGAAATGTTGCTGATGTTCTTTTTCACATTCACAGCCAGGTCCTGGAACGTGGGGCCAAGAACAGAGATACACATCCCCTAGGAAAATAAGAGAGGAGTATTGTATGTATGTATTGTATATGTATTGGCCTGCATTTCATTCTAGTCTATTAAGATATCTGCCTCTTGGTTAATGGGGGTCTCCTTGTGCTGTATAATCATTGAATGAAATCGGACTATTATACTGCTGAAAATGTCTATTGGACTCCATCGTAACGACGTTTACTTATGCAGAAGAAAAGGTACAGAGGCAGCTTTCAAATTCAGTGGTAATGTGTTTTAAACTGTTTCTTTAACAACCATGCCCTTGTTCTTTCAAGTATTGGGCAGCTGTTTTATCTCATAACTGAATAGAAAACGGAGTGGATGCCAAATTGCAAAGCCTGTGTGTGTGTGTGTGTGTGTGGTGGTGGTGTGGGTGTGTGTGGTTGTGTGTGTGTGTGGGTGTGGTGTGGTTTGTGTGTGTGGTGTGTGGTGTGTGTGTGTGGTGTTGTGTGTTGTATACTCTTGTGTGTGCGGGGAAGAGAACGTTCCGGATACGCAGACCCTTTAAAAGGTGCTCTAAGTGATGTCACGCCGTTTTAGGATACAACATTTTTTGTCACATAAAGCAAACATCTCCTCCCTATCTGCTAGCTGCCTGTCCTGAACACACTGTAAAAACATCTCCTCACTATCTGCCTGTCCCCTGAACATACGTAAAAAAATCTCCTCACTATCTGCTAGCTGCCTGCCCCTGAACACACTGTAAAAAACATCTCCTCCCTCTCTGCTAGTGCCTGTCCCTCGAACACACTGTATAAAAACATCTCCTCACTATCTGCTAGCTGCCTGTCCCCTGAACATACTGTAAAACACTCTCCTCACTATTGCTTGCCTGTCCCTGACACACTGTAAAAAATCTCTCACTATCTGCTAGCTCGCCTGTCCTGAACACACTGTAAAAACATCTCCTCACTCTCTGCTAGCTGCCTGTCCCCTGAAATACGTTAAAAACATCTCCTCACTCTCTGCTAGCTGCTGTCCCCTGAACACACTGTAAAAAAACAGTCTGTAGACAGCCCCAGGATCTCAAACGGAAACCAAAAACAAATTGTCCCACCTGTACCAAAATGCATACACAACAGTGTTCCAGCGTTCCAGCCAATAACCGACATGAAGGATTTGGGGGTGGGGGTTGGGGGGGGGGTTAGTGTACGGAAGCACAGAAAGGAGGGGGAGGTGACGGGATGAGGAGGAGGGAGGGGCAAGCTAGTCTCATTTTGTTTGAAAATACTTTGAATGTCAACAAAAAGTAACGTCAGCCAACATCCCTTAGAGCACCTTAAAGTGTGCTGATGGATATCAGTAATCTGATGCATAGCTGAAGAGCAAGTTTTGCAACTATGTAAATCCTGTTCGTGCAGGATACTGCAACATTTGCACATCACAACTGGCATATTGTTGAGTGACAGCCTGACTCTGGGAGTAGTAAACCCATCTTAATTTATTCAAAAAGATATCAATGACTGACTTTTTTCAATGTGTCTTTGTCACAACTAGTGAAAGCACGGATGTAGGCCTGTAACAATTATGACATATTTGTCTAATCGCAACATTTTTAGAGTAATGGCCTTTTCTTTGTTTCTTTCTTCATTAGCTAAGGTCACATGGGGTATATCTGTTGATAGTTTTTTCAATTTGATGATTATTTAAGAAAAAAATACAATGTTTTATGATAATAAAGAGGTGTGGTTTACTTCAAAGGCTGTTACTACATTATCTGGGTCACATGCCAGTGATATAATAACCAAAAGATGTAGCTACCCTGGGATTTCTTCAAAACTGTTATTTGTTAGAAAAAGAAATGAATACATTTAAAATTTATGAATCAATTGTACAGAAAAATTTGGAATTGTTACAGCTCTGGTGGATGCGCATAATAATGTTGCCCATGATAAATGTAGTATATTTTAGTATATTAAAATCATGTCCTACACCACACACAAAACTTAATGTTTGCAGACACTTTTCTCAGCACGCTAAACTCATTAACTGGACTATGGACTCATTTTGTAAACCGCTTCTGCTACAGGTAATATAACATTAGAATGACGTTGTTTTTTAATATCTTATCACATTGGCACGTTATTAAATGAAGAGAAGGCCTGAGGAAACTCACTGATACGTGTTTTTTACATAAGCACACAGGTTTTAGCTAAATGTACCAAGCCCAGGAAAGATGCACAGAGGGCGAGGGTGACCATCCAGCGGCCGCACGCGCCATGTCCGCTCCTTCTTCCGCCGACCACATCCACTCGGTCGTCGCATCCAGGTTTCGTCGCCCGCTTAACCGCCTTCAGCGCACTCCTCAGCCCTCTTCTTGTATCCTTCCTTTTGTCGAACAGGGTGTCCTCCTGGTCGTCGTTGTCGTCCTCCATGCTGGCGAAACGAACGTGCTTCTTTTTAACGGCGGTGTCTAGTGCGGCGGACGAAGACATACCTGTCAGTTCTTACTACGACTGCTGACGGTGGTGTTGTGCTGTCAGTGCGCTGTTAGCGTTAGCGTGCAGCCTGACTGCTTCCTGTTTGTATGTTTCTCGGAGCTAAGAAGTCGTTGAAATTAAGTCAGTCATCTTCAAACCCGCTGGGCCGACGGTTCAGAGAACGACAGGCAGGCAGCAGGTACACTCATAGACAGTTAAAGAACGCGTACTGTCACATCCCAATGTGAGGAGAGTGCAGATTTGAGTCGCGCATGCTCAGATGTAAACGGATTACGGCATAACGCATCATACCCGATGAGAGTCGAGTAAGACCGGCTCTGGCCGAGTGCAGATGTTAGTTGCGCATGCTCAGATTTAAACAGTTTGCGACATAACTGTAATACTAAAATTTGTGAAACCCATGAAATAATAAACTTTTCTCATTACAAACAATAAACAGAAGATGGGAATCATTTCAAAAACGTTATAGTTATTTATGGTTGTTGGATTGCTAACGTTAGCTCAAAACGCCATTCCACTGTCAGTCTTTGTTGTGTTTGATTGCTAGCTTGTAGCAAAGCTAGCAGTCTTTTCAAAAGCGTTTTAATAATAATAATAATAATACATTTTATTTAACAGCGCCTTT
>NC_045750.1:17599307-17599397 GCF_008692095.1 Etheostoma spectabile | reverse complement strand
CACTCAAGGACGCTTTACAGACAATAAAAGACAGATACAGCTTTAGCTATCTGTGATTATTTGATTGCTAACGTCAGCTCAAAATACCAT
>NC_045750.1:17598498-17599297 GCF_008692095.1 Etheostoma spectabile | reverse complement strand
GCCTTTGTTGTGTTTGATGCTAACTTGTAGCCATCAGTGAACCAACTTCGTTAAGTACTGTAGGTTCATTTTTACTGTATTGACATACCGACAAGCCTCTCGTTAGCATCTTGTATGCTACTTGTCGCAAAGTGACGCATGCGCACTCTCCTCACATTGGGCAGTGGCAGGTACACTGCCGCATCCAGCCTATTGACATTCAATCCGGCGGAATCCCTCCATACATCAGCGAATGTATGTAGCCTACTGTACGGATTGGCTCCTGGATGCTTGCGAAGATCGTCTAATGACGCAACGTGACGCACCATTCAAATGACGCAACGAATCAGAATCAGAAAGAGATGTAGGCCCATTGCCACGTAAGTAGCACTTAGTAGGAATTTGCCTTGGTTTATGGTGCATACTTAAAACCAAAATAAAATAAACCAACAGTAAATGTTGTTTGTGTGTGTGTGTTTGTGTGTGTCTGTTTCTGCGTGGGTTGTTTTGTCTCCCTCCCTCCTGTCTTTCCTGTCTGTTTTTTATTTTTATTTTTTAATTTCGTTTTTTTCGCCCTGGGGTTTTATGTCTCAGTGTATTGTTTGTAATTGTTTGTCACTGTTTGTTCCTTAAATATATAAAAATAAAATAAAAACTTGATCACAAAAAAAGTGTAAAGGTCCCATGGCATGAAAATTTCACTTTATGAGTTTTTTTTAACGTTAGTATGCCCAGCCTGCCTATGGCCCCCCAGTGGCTAGGAATGGTGATAGGTGTAATCGGAGCCCTTGGTATCCTGCTCTGCCTTTGAGAAAATGAA
>NC_045750.1:17587466-17598488 GCF_008692095.1 Etheostoma spectabile | reverse complement strand
GGGGAGGAGCATCGGATGTTCAGGGGAAGATAGAGGCTGTAGATGCCACATAGAAATGTTATACACCATCTGCCTGCTGGGAAGCTGAAGATTAATATAAGATGAAGCTCAGCGCTGTGTGTCAAGCTGTTCCAGTCCTACATCTTGAGTTCTAAAGATTGTGTTCTGTTAGGAGCCCATTCACATGTTGAAACTTTAGAGTAGGGATAGACCAATTATCGCTTTTGGCAGTTTGCAGATTATCTGTATCGGCATTTTTTCTTTTTTTTTGCGTAAAAGTTAATAAATTAAAACGTTTTGACTTGGAGTTTGTAACATTCCAAAATCTAATTTTGACAAAGATTTTTAAAATGGAAATGCATATTGGTATCCATATATCAGTTATTGGTTTTACTAACTACTAATAATCGGTATCGGCCTTGGAAAAACAATATCAGGCCATCCCGTTTTTTACCATCCATTATGATATTGATGAAAAACCCATGCTGTGATTTGGTTTCAAAAGATTCAAGATTCAAGATTAACTTTATTGTCCCACATCGTGGGAAATTTGTCTTGGGCACTACAGCCAGACCGATATATCTGCAGGCCGATATTATCGGCCGATATTAGTCTTTTTCCAAACTATCGGTATCTGCATTTATAACGGCCGATAAATGAATATTAGAAAATAAAATAAACATGGACGGTCAATCATGTTATGATTTGATTTGATATGAGATTTTGCGTTGCATAGTTTGTACCACCAGAGGGCTACAACGTCCCTTTTGGCAACTCTGTGGTTTTTGTGTGTGGTTTTTGTGTGTTTTTTCATATCTTAAGTTTGCATCTTTATACATTTATCAGAACGTTCCTATATGTTGATGTTCCTCTGTTCTAATTTGGCAATAAAACAAACAAGTTTATGTTTAAATTGCATCATCATATTATTTTAGTAAGGACTCATAAATAACTAATGTTAGGGAAATCTCTTTATGTTTTGTTACATGTTTTTGATTTTTTTTTTTTAAATATACAGTATAGCAGCCAAATATTTGTATCAATATCGACCTTAAAAATCATTTATTGGTCGGGCTTTATTTGGCACTTAACCCATGCTGCAGCCATAGTAACCTTTGACCTTTGGAGATTTCTAAAAATTACTTTTGAACATACACATGTTTCACCAAAACAAGTTCCTTCTCTATTTAACAGAGGCACCGTGGCTCCGTCCGGCGCTTAGCAGCTGTGCTGTGGAGGAGGGTCAGTAAATGCGATACTAGGGAAATATGTATGCGGAAATATTTAAATACACTATTTTTTTAAAAAAAAGGTGTAAATGATACATTCATACCTGCATGAGGAAAACCTAAGATGCTGATAGCAATAACTTTAAACTTGCCCTGCTATATATAGTGTGTAGTTTTTAGTGTGTAGTAAAAGTTAGGCTATAAAGCTTAAAGGCCGGGCTCTCTACAACCTTGTAAGGACAGTAACGCGGCATGATAGAAACTACTTGCCACAGTTAGGGGGGCCATGGGGGGGCCAAGTTTAACATTTCAGGGGGCCACTGGCTGCGCTTTACAGTCACAGGAGTTGATCAAACGATCTTTCGTGCTTGTGAATGGAAAGATAAATTAGGAGAAAGTCACAGAAAATGTAAACAGATTTTTTTTTACTATCTTGTAAATTCTGAAGTCTGATTGTGTTTACATCATATTACATTGCATATCCTTTAGTTCACCACCAATCCTGCAGCAGATAGGAAAGATAGAGATTGTCATATTTAAAAACATTTGGGTAATTCATGAGCGATAAGGATGAAACAAAACTAAGCAATACATGAAACTAAGACGGGAATCAAGACAGAAACTATGCATGAGTAGGATAAAAGAATCTTGCAGCAGCAACAAAAAGCATAAGTAAAAATAAACTAAAGTCATGCATGTCATTAAAAAAAAGGATTGAATTATATAAGGCAACAGATGTGATTTAATCTTGATAAAAATATACATTTAGGGGGATAAAAGATGTAAACGCTGTTTCTCATGTTAAAAAAAAAGAAGAAGAAGAAGAAGGCATTTCTGGTTCTGAGCAGCGAGCGCTTCATCACAGAGCAAAGCTTTGGACAGTTAGGATGCTTTGCGGTTTCTTTGCGTTTCTATGGTCCCCCTGCTCTGATGGAGGGACAGGGACACATTGACAACATCTGAGGTAGAGAGTGTCACAGGTCTGCAGAGGGAAAATCATCGACCCGCAGGAAAAAGCCAGTGACGGGGCACTCGTTTTTCAAAGAAAGGTCTCTGAGTTTTTCCAAGAGCAGTCGATCACTGTCGAGCACTGGGTGACCTCCTAACAGTTTCAGATGGTCCACTGACTCTACGTGGAGGCTCCAGGGAGACGCAGGGCAGCTGGGAAAACACGATTAACACACTTTCAGCCATTTTCATTTTTACATTTTTTGGTCTTCAGCGAATGAAACCGAGGCTTTAGGCAAAAGCCCGTCAGGCTTTAGGCAAAAGCCCGTCAATTACAGCATGACGTTCTCCACAAAAACGACAAAATAAATACAATATGAAAACACAAAACAAACACCTGTCATCTCATCAAAGGTTAATGAACTGGGCACAGCGTTGATGGTTCACCGGATTTCACTGTCTAATGGTCACATGGTCAATGATTAGTAAGACTCATGTCCTCACTTCCAATTCAAATAGCTCTCTAATAAAAATAAAGTGGTGAGGAGTTACATATGCGCCAGTAGTTTGGGTTTTTTTTGGTCCTTTTTAAGAGGTCATTCGTCCGAGCAAGGGATGCGTTGTTGACACGGCGACGGTTATCACCTGGACCGTTTTGTTTTTTTTCTTTTCACTTTTACCAGAGGGCCGGCATTGTAACATTTTTATGTCACACAACGAAAGTCTGTGCGGAAAATATTGGACCAAATTACAGAGAAAACAAAACAAAACAAAAACTTGAAATTCAGTCTCACCTCTGGTTCATTTTGAAAGAAAATACTGCTCAATATCAATACTGCGGACGATTAATAGACATATACACAAACACAATGTCAACACATCCAATTTTTCGGTTCATAACGGAAAGCTGGTGTACTGTGATGTGCTGGTTAAGAGTTTTTGTTGTTACTGGAATCATGCGAGGAAATCTTTTGCACCCCGCGAAGAAATAGTTCAGCACATAACCATGCCGTATATTTTTCTTTTACATTCATTTTTTTGTACAGATTATGCAAATGAGATCACACATCCTCAGGGTTTTCCCTACCATTCTAAGTCTTAGGTGCAGCACCTGAGCCGTTTGTTTGTCAGCACCTAAGCCGAATGAATGTGAAATGTGGCGAAAAGCAGCAAAACAAATGGGAAAAAAAAGCATCAAACTAACTAAAAGACTTTTCTTTTTCAGATCTAACGACTGTAGTTGTACTTCTTTAGCAAGCTTTTTGAGTGTTGTTTATTTATTATCTGCTTTACCAACGTTTTAGACATAGGTATGATGATTATATGGGTCTAAAATGATGTTAAATTGCTCCTTTGTTTTAATTAAAAACACATCCCTTTTTCTTGAGGAAAGAGCCTAAATAAATATATATATATATATATATATATATATATATATATATATATATATATATATATATATATATATAGTTACAGCCTTTCAGTTCCAGTCTTATGGAATAAGAATAATGCTAAGCTAAGCTTACCCGCCGGCTAACAATTGTCAGTATATATTATCTCATCTTACTGACAAAAAAGCGAATAAGCATAGTTCCCGTAATGTCAAACTCTTCCTTTTAAAAATATTAATCACAAACTTCCTCCACCCCTCTGTGGATTGGGTTTGTATTAGTTAATCATTCATAAGTGTGTGGTAATTCAACAAACCAAAATTGCATGTAGGCACATGCTAGGGCTGCACAATAGCTCTAATACTAATACTCATTGCATTATTAACTGCCATAATAAGCACATCTTGAGAGGTTGCGACACACTGTGGAAGACACGCAGAGATTGTTTGTGCTAGTTGATAGAAAATATCAGCAGAAATCTGCACTATAGAATGTAACTTTAATTCTTTCTTCAGTGCTGCCTTTCATATTCAGTTCAGTGTTCAAAGAATGTTGGAAATAATTGACTTTCAATCATTTGAATTTTACCAGAATACTAAAGGCAAAAGAAAGGCAGAACTGAGTACAATTTAATATCTGTTCATTTATCGCAGGTCTCACCGTTATCGCGATATTCAACAGCATTATCTCATATTTTCCATATTATGCAGCCTTGGAATATACACCATATAAGCTTAGTATAAACTTAAATAATTGAAATGTAGATTTTACCTGGGGCCCCCTGCTCACAGAGGGACCTTCAAGATGATGTAATAATGCAGAGGTCTCCTTAAGGCAGTGTTGTAGTTGAGGCCACCTTAACCAAAACCACCATCCCCAAGAACAGAGTGTATAGAGACCAAGAAAAGACCAAGACCAAGGCAGGGCGCAACAGAGTCAAGACCAAGACCAAGGCAGGGCGAGACCAAGACCAAGGCAGGGTGAGATAGAGTCAAGACCGAGACCAAGGCAGGGCAAGACCAAGTCAAAACCAGGACCAAAGCAGGGCGAGACCATGTCAAAATCATGACCAAGGCAGGGCGAGACAGAGTCAAGACCAAGACCAAGGCAGGGCGAGACCGAGTCAAGACCAAGACCAAGGCAGGGCGAGAACGAGTCGAGACCAAGATCAAGACCAAGAGAGGGCGAGACCGAGTCAAGACCAAGACCAAGACCAAAGCAGGGCGAGACCATGTCAAAATCATGACCAAGGCAGGGCGAGACCAAGTTAAGACCAAGACCAAGGCAGGGCGAGACCGAGTCAAGACCAAGACCAAGGCAGGGCGAGAACGAGTCGAGACCAAAGCAGGACAAGATAGAGTCAAGAACAAGACTAAGACCAAGGCAGGGTGAGACTGAGTCAAGACCAAGACCAGATTTGTGTTAGACAGCCAGAGCTTCTTCTTATGTCTCCCACATTCTCTTTCTTGGGAGTGTGTGTAAAGGGGACAGGAAGAGGGGGGTCTCAGGGAACACATTTTAAATTAGTGTAAGTCAAGTTATTGGTTGCATTTGACAATTTTAACACACACCTAAATCAGACAATGCACAGGCTGTTTAGCAAAATCCATGCAGTTGTGGTCTTGACGGGTCTTGAAATAAAATCCAGAGTCCTCTTTATCCAAGGCCGAGTTAAAATGTGGTTGATTCCGGGACAAGAACCTAGACCTTCGATCTTGAGTACTACAACACTGCCTTAAGGTTTAGTTCATTTCAGTCTACACTATGTTCACACAGAATTCTCAAACTCATATGCAATTTATTACAACAAACTAACTGAGACATGCTGAAGGTTGGAGATTTTGGCCCCTCGGGGCCTTGTTTTGGTAATCCAGCCTTGAGTACAGCTCTTTGTATAAAAGAAGTGATTTCCTGGATCCAGCCTGGAGGAAAGACCAGAACCATTGTGCCTAAAAGCTGCTTCCCTTCAAGTGTCTGAGCACCCTTACAGCTCAGACGATCCCAGAGCTTCAGGACTAACACTAATGAGGACCTCCGGATGTCCCTTTGAAACACTATCAACACATTACCCCCCCGGTATTTACAATTTTTGGCTTTAAGAAATGTCCTGTCTGAGGGACACTGGACACAATGAAGATGGCAGGTTTAAAGGACAAATGTTTTGCAGACCGGTTTGCTTTGCGATGACGCAAAAACAAAAGATGTTGATTGAGGCTAAATCAAGTTATGTTCCCACACATGACTGGGTTCCTGTCGTGGACAATTTGATGACTAAATCTTTGTATGCTATGTTTCTACATAAAAACAACAAACATATGTTAGTGTTGAAAACTGATTGTAAAGAAAGTCCATCTGAAAGAGTTTTTTTGGGTTGAGACACTGGCTCAAGCTGTGAATACACCGCATTTATAGACCAGCACAGCACCTCCTCTTCTTTCCCTTGTGAAAAATAAAAATGAAATGTTTTCTCAGTTTTCATGTAAGACCTCAAGTTTGTGTCTGCTGTTTTTGAGATTAGTTCAGTCAAAACAATCTAATGCATAGTTCTTCGGGATCTGTACTTCAACCTTTCAACCCCCAACTCTTAACTGATATGTTTCATCACTTTGGCATTTTCTTCTACTGAAGGCAGTTGTTCCAATCTTACTCCTACTGTATCTCAGAACTCAGCAGTGTCAGTCTGAACCCCGTTTTGTGTGTGTTTGTCTCTTTCAGTCGGTTCGGCGGGACACTTAGAGGACAGACTCTCCAGTTTTGCTAGTCGCGTCTTCCTGAGCCTTCTCGTGATCGTGCTTCTGGCCGGCCAGCAGTTGACCCTGCTCTTTGTTCAAGGCGTCCTCCTTCTCCTTCCTCTTGCGCCGGGCCTCCACCCAGGGTATCAGACAGAGGACGGCGCCTCCGAAGATTGGGGGGATACCTGCCAGGTAGAAGGCCACGTCGTAGCTACCCAGTCTGTCCCTCAGGAAGCCTGTACGCCACAGGGACAGAGAACAGGGACAGAAAGAAATAGAGATGTTATTGCCATTCCAACAGGTCAACGTTTGACATCATAAAATCCTCTATTCCAGACTCAAACTCTGTTTACAACCAAAAACGTATCCAGAGAATATATAGATACAGAGTAACAAAGTATACAAAGTATCTATACTTTGTTACTGTACTTAAGATGAATTTTTACGCATCTGTACTTTAATTTTGTACTTTTACTCCACTACATTTGCCCTAAGAATCTTTGTTATTGTTGCTACAAAATAAATGAAAATATTTTTTTGACAAGACAGTTTTGTGAATCAATACTCTTTGATTGCAAGTGTAAAATATGCCTTATGCATGTTACATTAAAAAGCAAAATTTGAGTTCTAATGCATTTTGTTGGTAGCTGTTATGTGTACATACATATTTGTCATATTTTTATACTGTTAAATTATATTTCATGTTTAATAAGTTACTAGGTTACAGTATCCAAGGTAACATTCTAGCTATAAAGCTTCCATCACTGGGGGATTGGACTGGGCAATATATCGATAATATATTGATATCATGATATGAGACTAGATATCGTCTCAGATTTTGGATATCATAAGTGTTGTTTTTACCTGGTTTTACGGGCTGCATTACAGAAAAGTGATGTCTGTTACCAGACTGTTCTAGCTGTTTTATTATATGCCTTTTCAACACTTAGACATTACGTCCACATTATTGATGATTATTTATCAAAAATCTAAGTGTGAAGGTATTTTGTTAAAGCACCAATTGTCAACGCTAGAATATCGCCGCAATATCGATGTCGAGGTATTTAGTCAGGAACATCGTGATATCTGATTTTCTCCCGATCGCCCAGCCCTACTGGGGGAACAGTTCAGACTGGGCTTGTGTCCCTCAGGTGAGTGTGTACTGTCATGTAAAATGATGAAACCTGAAACTATTAATGTATAGTTTTAATGAGAGACAGTACATCCAGAGTAAATATCTATGTTTATATATCCATCTGTGTAAATAGTAGCTTTGTGTGAATTGTGAATGTATTTGATCCTGTACCGTTGTTTAATTGTCAGTTACTGTAGTAGTTGTTTCATAGTTATTTTTTTTATAGCTTGGCCACAGACTGTTTCCATTGATTGTTACACACCCGTTACACAAGTTAATGCACGCTCCATTCCAGCGGGTGATGTAATGTTCCTCGTAGCTGACCCTGACCTCTGAATTTTCTGAGGGGAAAAGTCACACAGACTGTAAAATGAATTCCTTGTCTTTCAGCATGAAGCTCACATAAGCTAATGATTTATATCATGGAACCCTTCAGACCCACACAATGCAGGTTTAGTCACAGTGTCCAGTGTTACAGAGCTCATGCAGTTCTCATGGAATATTGGCAGGACACAGCTGTTAGAATGCAGGATGTGCTGGCGTCTTTAGCCAGCACATCCTGCATCACATACAGCGTCTTCACATGGTACCAAACTAAACACCAGGTGGAGCAAAAGCCCTACTGTATGGATATGAATATGATATTCTTTATTGGGGGGCATTTTAGGCCTTAATTTTTTATATATAGGACAGCTGAAGACATGATTGGGGAGAGAGAGAGAGAATGGAGCGAATGAATCCATGTCGATATAGATTCCTAAATCATAGTGCTTTACTCTAACATGAACATGGTTGATCTTCAGTATGATGTGAGTAGGGGTGTAAATCCCAAGTTTTATCACGAGCGCTTAAGGGACAGCGGTGACCTAGTGGTCAAAGAAGTGAGCTTGTGATTGGGAGGTCACTGGTTCACTCCCCAGACTGACAGACTGACTTTGAACAATGGTACGATATTTGCTGATTTAATTTCGGGGCCTGCGATTGATACAAGACAAAATGATATGCCAATTTAATACAGTTACATTCATAACAACTCAAAAAAGCAACTAAAACATGATTTAGCAATACTATTACTGAGCTCTTCCAGACATTTATATTAAAAACAAACTATACTCTTTAGTAATAGTTAGTAGTGGTAATAAATTGGGAATCTGAAATAAAGAGGCATCTTACAGACCATAGTGTATGTATTGATTTTTCACTTTGCATCAAATATTTTGTGTCATGGATCCAGATCGATGTATCGTTACACCCCTAGACGTGAGCATGTAGAATATACCCAGTGGCTTCTTGAGAGCATTCATTAGACTAGTATTTAGACTGTTCCTGTATTACCTGCGATGGGGGGCCCCACAGTCATTGGCACGGACATCAGGCCCAGCAGGAAGCCGATGGCCTGGGACACATCTTTGTCCCCGACCAGCTCAAAGGCGATAGGGGCCATGATGCAGATGAAGCAGCCGTCGAACAGCCCCATCAGCAGGCACACGGCGATCAGCCCGCCGAAGATGTTGCACAGAGGGATCATCATGGACATGAGGCCAATGACGAAGAAGGAGGTTACCTAGAGGGAAAGGAGAGAGGCGTGGATTCCAATTCTTCTCTCACTCCTTCATTTGATGGTTTTATAATCAGGGTAGGGCTGGGTAATATATTGATATTATATCGACATTGATATACAGTACAGAGTTTCCAAGAGAAAAGTTGTTTAGCCCGGTGGCAATTGTATTTTTTAAACAAGGGCCTGGCTGGGGCCAGTCACAGAGCATTGATGCAGCATTAAAATGCTCAGATACTGGGCATGCGCATTAGAGGATGGATACCCGACCCCAGCCCGACGGGACCCGACGGTACCCGATGGGCCGGGCCGGGTTTGAACAGATTTTTAGAAAGGATGCTCGGGTTCGGGTCGGGCTCGGTCACATCAGCGCGATAAGGCATTGAACATTTTGAATTTAAAACAGCTTATTATGTAGGTAATGGCGCTTGTTGCCCCGTGTGCCGATTGCCTTCCTACAATTGCTTAATAGAAGCGGGCTTTCCACACAAACAAACGTACATGTGTCATTAGTATGAGAAACAAATGCGATTTTAACTGTGTCGGGCTAGGGTCAGGCTCGGACATAAATATCTTAATGCCTGTCGGGCTCGGGTCGGGTTCGGTGTCGGACGCGGGCCGGGCTCGGACAGAAAAAGCCGGCCCGATCCGCACTCTAATGCGCATGGCGGGGTAAACAGAAGGCAGCATGTACAGTATACTCCGCTGTTGCCTGTAGTTGCCATGGTAACATTAGTAGCTTAGTGTCAAAGACCAAGACCGAGCCCCAATTAGGGGGCGAAACCTTGTCGTCAGTGTCGGTGTTGCCAAAGGTCTATGTTTGCATCACAACCTTGCGGATTCCAAACCAAAACGGGTCAGAAATGTTTCCTAATGTCTCGGAAACGCCAGAGATCGGGGAATGAGAACAGGAAATGCCAGAGCAGAAGGAATGAGAGGGGGAAATGCCACAGCAAGGGGAATGAGGGAGGGAAATGCCAGAGCAGGAGGAATGAGAGGAGGAAACGCCACAGCAAGGGGAATGAGGGGGGGAAATGCCAGAGCAGGGGGAATGAGAGGGGGAAATACAACAGCAAGGGGAATGAGGGAGGGAAATGCCAGAGCAGGGGAATGAGAGGGGAAACGCCACAGCAAGGGGAATGAGGGAGGCAAATGCCAGAGCAGGAGGAATAGGGGAAGAACACCACAGCAAGGGGAATGAGGAGGGGAAATGCCAGAGCAGGGGGAATGAGAAGGGGAAATGCCACAGCCAGGGAAATGAGGGAGGGAAGCCAGAGCAGGGGAATGAGAGGGTAACACGCCCACAGCAAGGGGAATGAGGGGGGGAAATGCCAGAGCAGGGGGAATGAGAGGGGGAAATGCAACAGCAAGGGAAATGAGAGGGGGAAACGCCAGAGCAGGGGGAATGAGAGGTGTAAACATAGCAAAAGATAGTAGTTTTAAAACAAATCGTAGCAATTTAAATGTAGAAACAGATTCAGAAAAGTGTTTATTGCCACAGCAAGTTATAGGCATCTTTATTATAAAAAAGAGCTTTCAAAGGTGTGAGAACCCAACCCAATCTGCCTGCCTGTCATGTTCTGCTCCTTTGTTTGCAGGTACTTGGAGTGGGCGGGTAGGTGGAGCTGGGAGGGTCGTCTGTACCTGGCCATTTGGGCGTGGCTTACAGAAGGTATAAAGGACTGCCCCCAGAGAGTCTCACTCCCTCTCAGCTGGTCCTATGTCATCCATCCACCATTTTGTTCTTTGTTTGTGACACTTCACGTTGTGAGTCGAGTGCACATTTGAGTTGCACATGCTCAGATTTAAACGGTTTACAACAAAACGTGTCATACCCGATAAGAGTCGAGTCAGACCGGCTCTGGTCGAGTGCAGATGCAAGACATACATGCTCAGCATAACGTGTCATACTGAAATTTGTGAAATCCATAAAATTATAAACTTTTCTCTTTTTTACAAACAAGAACAGAAGATGGGAATCATTTGAAAAACGTTGTAGCTATCTATGATTGTTTGATTGCTAATGTTA
>NC_045750.1:17587339-17587456 GCF_008692095.1 Etheostoma spectabile | reverse complement strand
CCATTCAACTGACAACCTTTGTTGTGTTTGATGCTAACTTGTGACCTGCAGTGAACCAACTTCGTTAAGTAGGTCCATTTTTACTGTACTAACATTACAGAAGTCTCTCGTTAGCAT
>NC_045750.1:17584051-17587329 GCF_008692095.1 Etheostoma spectabile | reverse complement strand
ACTTGTCACAAAGTGATGCATGTGCAACTCAAATCTGCACTCTACTCACATCGGGGACAGTTTGTTTTGCTGCACCATACAACACACATCCAACCATACATTCACTCATCCACACATGGCAAACACGACTGATGTCTTCTACTCTTACACACCCCACCATTACATTTATGTTGAGTTAAGTTGTGTTATTAGTCAATTAAATCTACTTTTTGACTAAACTATCTATGTGTGAGCTCCCTTTTGTTGAGCCAGACAGTAACAAAGGCTTCAAAAATATGTTGAAAGCAGACTGGTTGTACCAGTGAGGTAAAAGCTGGAAGGTAGAGGGGACAGCTGATCTTCTCAGTCTGGTTCCTCAATCTCACCTGCAGGTAGACTTTGTTGACTCCATTAACGTAGTCTGCCACCCTGCCGAAGATGAGACGGCCCACACAGGACGTGATGCCGATGCACATGAGCAGAACTTCTTTACTGGCCTCTTTCCCAAAACGCTCCTCTACATGCTTCATCTGGGGACAATGAAGAAAATAAATTAACACAGATGTCTCATGGCTCTTATCCAGTTAACACCTGGGAAAAAAAACACTGTTAAAAATGCAGAAGAGGGAACAACACGTCCAACTGCAGTGGTGGTAGTTCAGCTTTCTAGATTCAACAAGTCTCATTTACATTGAGAGAGACCTTGTGTCTGTTCAGTTTAAACTGACATATCTCAGCAAGTAAAAACACCGGTATGATGATTAGAGCTTCAAAGATTAATCGATTAATCGTTTCTTCTCTCCTATGTGACAGTAAACTAAATATTTTTGAGCTGTGGACAAAAGACATTTAAGGATGTCATCTTGGGCCCCATTTTGTGGCATTTTATAGCCCAAACAACTAATCAATTAATTAAGAAAATAATCAACAGATTAATCAACTATGAAAATCTGAATCAGAAAACGGTTTATTGCATAACACATATGTGAAAGGTCCTTGGTGAATGATGCACACATAAACAAACATTAAACATGAACATAAAGTGAATAATAAATACAGAAAGAAATATATACAAAATAGCTGTTTAGCATAAGAAAATAAATGGTTAGTTGCAGCCCTAATGATGATGTCTTCTCGACATCAGTATTGACATTTTCATAGAACTCTCAGTGATGAGTTCGACAGCTGTCTTGTCTTGGGTAAACGGCATCCAGTGGTAAAGGCAACAGTATCCAGTGTAGCTGGTACAGGTGATTGTATAATGTTTCTGTCTGTTCTGAAATTAGAAATTAGCTCTGTTCCTCTATCCAATTTGAATTTTGTTCTTTTAGAGCATGTTAAGTGCCCTTAGAGCAAGGCACTTAACATTAAAAATTTATTTTATACAATGGTTTACAATGCGAGAAGGCCTAATACTGCTCTGTGCGGGACACCATCAGTCATCTGGGCTCTAAACTATCTAAACTTAAACCACAACATGATTTGTTCCAACTGTACACAGAATCATCAAAACTAATGGAAAGCAACTTATTTTATAATAACTTGTGATTAACAGTATCATAAGCTGCGCGAGATTTGCAAGTAGCGCACCGCAATGTTTTTTTTAATAAAGTCATCCATAAAAGCAGTTTACAGTATTTCTTCCAGGAGCACATATTTGTGAGACGTTTTACATCACAATGTTTTCATGCTTAGGACGTGGCGCTTCACTTGCTCAGTGTTTTGCATTCTTCAAGTAAAAAACAGGTTGTATATGTATGTGGGGATTGGCAGTGTTTCCACTGCTCTGTACTTTATCAGCCATTTTGCCAAAATTTGTTGTTGATCCTATCTTACCCCTTATCTAACTGCTCCATATTTCAACATTCCTCTTTTATTATCTGTTTCTGCTGCCGGTGAATGTTAGATTCCACTTCATACTGTTAGAAAAGCAGCCCAGATGTACTTTTCCACATTACTTTCTTTATGTGCACATATCTGTGAGGCCCAGAGTTAGAAAGCCGGTGAGAAAAGACGGGCCTCCTGTCGGGAGCTCTGGCAGCTACTTTTACCTCCAGGCAGGCGGCAGCAGTCCTGCTCAACGGGCATGTGTGCAAAGACCTCTGTATGACTTATCGTCTTTGTCAACACACCACAAGGGCATGCTGTGTGTTCGAGAGTGTCTTACTCAGTGGGAATTCCCAGAACCAAGAAGCAATGCTACGGTGTACCCCGTGCAGACCCCTCAGCGTCTATGCCGGAACCTACGTCGTGACCTACGCTGGAACCTATGCCGGAACCTAGGCCGTAGCCTGACGTGGACCTCTCGAAAAATTTAACTACACGTCGCACGATGCACGCACGTCGCACAACGCACGTCACTCAGCCATGGCTTGGTAGCGTTGCATTTCCCCCAACTCATATCCCGGTTCTCCTTCTCCATATACAACATGAAATCTATATCTATCTAATGAATTTTAGGCCTGATTGTTTATCCTTTACTTAAACAACATTTGTAAGTAATCAAATGTTCCATCGAATGATGGAAATGTACTAAAATGTACTGCTTTTGTAGATGACACAGTATTTTTGGTTTTGGGGTTAACTTGCATCAGACGCTGGAAATGGTCACTAATGAATGAATGAATGAATTAAAACTCTGGTTTGATTCAAATAAGTTATCTCTAAACTTGAACAAAACTAAATTCATGATATTTGGAAATCAAACTATGAATACAGATGTTAAATTAGTAATTGATAATGAAACAATTTAAAGAGTCTATGAAAATAAATTTCTGGGTGTTGAATATAAACCATCCACCATCTGCTGGAAGCCACATTAAATATCTGTGCGTGAAGATGGCCAGGAGTATTGGTATATTGAGCAAAACTAGATACATCTTGCACCAAAATACTTTGCATACTATTTACAGCACAGTAATTTTACTATAGTTGTTATATTGTGTGGATGTTTGGTGAAATACCTACGAAAGCACTAACAAAACATTTGTGCTTTGCAAAAACGAGCAATCACATCTGTTTTTTAATTCACATTTGCTGAAATCTATGGACATTGTAACATTCAAAACTGCACAATTTATAATTAAAGTTAAAGAAAATATTTTGTACATGCAATGTTAAAGGAAAGAGACGGGGGATAGCATCTAAGAGGATATTTTATGTTTAAGCAACCTCTTCTGCACTTTAACGGTATTGTTATTATTATTATTGTAATAACTGAAAGATTGTATGCTGTATTTACATGTCTATTTACTTTGTATGATTTTGTAAAATAAGGGGCAGGACCAAATAAGCTATTT
>NC_045750.1:17583640-17584041 GCF_008692095.1 Etheostoma spectabile | reverse complement strand
TGCTCCTTCTCAAACTAATCCTTTTTATATTATTATTTTTATTTGTTTTTGTTAATTTCTGATTGGTTGTGTTTTATTTATGGTTTTAAAAATGTGTTTTGTCTTGCAACATTGTTGATTGTTCGAGATAAATAAAGAAATAAATGAAATGAACTCAAGGAAAGGGTTAACGTTTCGTGCTACAGATTTCCCATCGTGGTCAGAAAGAACAGGGGAGACACTTTGTCCCCCCCCCCATCATCTCTGTTTGGTACAGATCCTCGCAAAGGTCACACCATAATATTGCTCATGTGTTTTTTTAATGAAAATCATTTTGTGAATCATTTCGCAGTTCCAAAATCATTCAACCGAATCGCAATTAGATATTGTTCAAAAACATTTTGCCCTACACCCCCCCCCCC
>NC_045750.1:17582709-17583630 GCF_008692095.1 Etheostoma spectabile | reverse complement strand
ACACCCACACCCACACACACACAAATATAGACTATCACCAGGCTTTTTCAAACTTCACAGTAGAGTAGCAGTCAAACACAGGTGTAATTAATAACATTATGGCAATAATTGATGTTATTAGTAAATCCTGTGATCCTTCTGCTGTGAAATAAATCTACTGACCCAATCACAATGTTTGCTAGTGGGGACGAGAAACAACTGGATATATTCTCAGAAAATAAGCACAGCACAAATGTCAGATGGGTCCGATACCAGTGTTTAACTATTTATCTTTGAAATGTGCAGTTACGGCTCAGAAAATGACAACATAAATAAATACCTTTGCTTTAATTTTTAAATATCTCTGCGGTTCGAGTCAACGGCCACTGTCTATGCGTAAGGGATTTTTGTGTTAGCGCAACGTCACAGTGATTCATTCAATGGTTGCTGGAAATAACGTGACATTCTACACTCAGTTAAACACTAATAAGAAAAACAAAATTAGAAAATGGCACATCACCGATATGGTTTTTGAAGCTGCTTTTATAGTGTGTTTTGGGGTGAATTCCCCACTGTGCACCAACCCACATCCTCTCTCTATCTCTCTCCTGCAGCCCACACGCCGCAGCCCTGCAGGTGCTCCTCAGTAAACACACTGAAACAAGCTTCATTTTCAAGTAAAGGCAGATTTTTTAAAAGAAAAACACCATTCTGTATGCCGCTAATGTGGATCTGTAATGTTCAGCCATACTGATAAAAAAAGAGGACATGCATTATTGCTGATATGTTAAAACTTTCTCACGTGCTGTTCTTCAATGTAATTTTTGCCAAGTAAGCACGGCCACACCTTCTATCAACCCACGCACAAAGCAAACAGCCGTATCTTATCTCAAATCTGTGTGTGTGTGTGTGTGTGTGTGTGTGTATGTGTGTGTGTGTGTG
>NC_045750.1:17568862-17582699 GCF_008692095.1 Etheostoma spectabile | reverse complement strand
AACATTACCTACATTGGACTTTACACTTTTACAGCTTGATTTTGAGAAACACACATGGAACTGTTGCAGTGTAGCTGTAAAAAGTGTGTGTGTCTAGGGAAGGACAGGTGCTGGGGCTCTGAGGCCAGGGGTGCCGCGGAGGCTGCAGCCGGGCCCCTGTGGTGTCCCAGTCTGAGTAGCAGACACAGGAGAAATGTTGGGAAAGCACATTACACGCTGACAGTAGGGCTGCACAATCAATGGCAATTGTATTGACATCGCAATAGTGCAATATCAAAATTGCAGGGGGGCAATATTTGTTAAAGACAAAATATGTGTAAAACCATTCTGAATGAAGTGTTGTGGTGCTGCAGACACGTCCCGGCCTACCATCGTATCCAACAGACTACAGAAAAAAATCTTCGTTTGGTACAGATCCTCGCAAAAATCACACTATGAGTTATCTTAATTTCTTTAAATGTTAATAATAGTCAATCCAAATGAGAATAATCATACAAAAACAATCATTCCCTCCAATATTGTGAATCATATCGCATTTGCAATATCAGTCAAAATAATCGCAATTAGATATTTTCCTCATATCGTGCAGCCCTATCTGACAGACTGATCTTCCTCCAATAACAGAGTCATTGTGTTCAAATAAACAGTCACCCCCTGAGTTTGTCCAAC
Source organism: Etheostoma spectabile (assembly GCF_008692095.1). Taxonomy (NCBI): domain Eukaryota; kingdom Metazoa; phylum Chordata; class Actinopteri; order Perciformes; family Percidae; genus Etheostoma; species Etheostoma spectabile. Next base: position 17,582,030 of record NC_045750.1, on the reverse strand, counting down.
ACACCCAGGCTCTGCTCTGCAGCCTTCCCAAGAAGACGTTTTCTCCAATATTATGTTTTCCCATCTGATAGCCCAAATAAATGGAAAGTAAGGGAAAGTGACACCTGTTTACAGAACTGTCTCCTGACTGAAGGGAGAGCTGCGAAGCAGAGCCTTCCAGTCATATTCGGTTACTTTCATCAGGACCACACAGCCGACTCATGCTGTGGACACATGCCGCTGTGACGTGCAGTCCCATTACGGCTGCGGCCTTCAGTATCTAAACAGTGAGACGAAGCATGGGAGGCTCCGCGCAGGCTATTCGGCCAATAGGTCAACATCTTAAAAATCAAAACTTTTAAAGGGTGGGTTCACCAGATAACTAAATCGCTTGCCTCTCGTGGCATTTAGCCATGCGGAAAGTCTTGCTTTCGTTTGTTCAGATTTTGAGACATTCTCTAAAACATAATTGTCTTGATGAAAGATCACATACATACAAGTTGTGAGGTATTCTTTAGTTTAAAATTGGAGATTAAATAAAGTTAGTTGTTTCTGACGATCTACACATCTACAGCATAGGTGTCAAACTCATTTTAGGTCATGGGCCACATGCCCCTAATTTGATTTCAAGTGGGACCGACCAGTAAACCACTCCAGAAATCAGATCAGAAAAATGATCTGTCACGGAGTTTCTTGTCAGCTTGATGTTAGCATACACAAGTTGCTTCCGCTACAACAGCATTCGAAGGCCGTTGTAGGAAGAAAAAAAATAATGATACGGACCCCCGAGAGAGGGGCAACATTCCAGATTAAATTCCTTAATTTACGGAAAGGAACTCGGATATTCGCTGAGATTTAGGTGATAAATTTGGAATTGAAATAAATTACTTCTCTGCCATTTTTTACACTTTGCAAACTCTTCCAGTGGGCCTGATTGGACCCTTTGGCGGGCCGGTTCTGGCTCACGGGCTGTATGTTTCTCTAAAGCATATAAAAAAAGGAACAGGGCCCTCATAAGATTTGTTCAGAATGTTCATAGGAGTGCCTTTTTCTTACTCAAACAACCATATACACAGTATTTTCCTAAATACTGAGTCATAAACCATATCATGGTAACAGTCGGTACAGGGGCTGGCTGCCTGGAAGACTCTGGCTGGGGTTCAGACTTCCCCTCCCTCTCATATTTCACATTAATAAACTCTTGCTGGTATGTGTTTTGATATCTGTGTTGTTGAAGCTCCCTTGTTGAATTCCCCCCTCCTCCTTCCTCGTGCCAACAAACACATCCAACACATGGAATTAGGATTCTGAGAAATCACACCATGGCATCTGTTGGTGTTCACGTGCGCTTATTCGTCATCAAACTGACCTTTGGCCCAGAGAGTGGGTGATGACACCCAACAACACAAACAACACATACTGTAAGTACATGTTAGGATTGGGCATCCAGACGATTCCAATTGAGTTGTTTCTTTATTGGAATCGTTTGATTCTTGGTTCCAAATTTCCCGCACACCTGCAAGTTTCGGTTTCCGTGGCGGCCGCCTTACTTCCAGCAGGCGATTGTTGTGTTGCAGCCACGGAGCACAGGTTTTTACCCGGCAAGGAATTGTCCTCTTATCTGTGAAATAAGCACGTGACCTGCTTCAACTCCACCCCTCAAAGAATCAGAATCAAAAGCAAGAATCGGAATTGGAATCAGAACTGTCAAAATCAAAACAATGCCTAACCCTATACACGGCATGTGTGAAAGTCAGTGAAATCAAATTTGATTTGTAGAGCAGATGAATTAAAAAGTATGTAGAAAGCACAAACTTACCAGGTGAACATAAGGCACAAAGTAGCCATAGAGGGCTGCAGGGACACCGAAGGCCCAAATGCGATATCCCACAGACCTCCAGATATTGATGTTGAAGATCTGGCTCATGGGTGGGCACCGGCTGCCCGTGCGGCTGTTGGAGGATTTGGCTGGCAGCAGGGGCTTGTAGGTTAAGCCGGCCAGCATCAGAATAAACATGAGGATGCAGAGGACGCGCATGGTGTTCTGGAGGCCCACTTTTTCCAGAAGGCCCGACAGCACAAAGGGCAACGTGATGGTGAAGATGCTGCTGCCGGCCGTCACAATGCCGTTCACCAGACCCAGGCGCTTTTTGAAGTAGTGGCCCAGGATGACCAGGCTGGGTTGGTAGGCGAAAGAGCAGCCGCAGGCAAACACAATGCCATAGGTGAAGTACATGGGGCCCAGGGACCTGAAAGGGGATCAAACAACAAGATACATCACTGTAATGCTGACATTAAAGAGTTCCAGGACAAAAAGCCAACAATTCATCCACAGGACGTCTCCCAGCAAAGAGTCCAGGCCCCCCACGATTTACTCTATACATAATTAAAATGAATTTTCCAACTGAGCACTGCAATGTTCAATTTTATGCTGACAACACCATCTGTTATGGTTACAGTCTGCTTTGATAACTGTATTCATGTTCTTAATGCAAATCTAATCAATACAGTACAGCATTATAAGCACATTGTCCTTCAAAACTCTATACATAATTAAAATGTTTTTTCCAACTGAGCACTGCAATGTTCAATTTTATGCTGACAACACCATCTGTTATGGATACAATCTGCTTTGATAACTGTATTCATGTTCTTAATGCAAATCTAATCAAGACAGTACAAAACTCATGTTAAACACCTCATTCAAAAAAATCAAAATTCTAATTAGTCTAACTGATATCATTTTTTTAACTTTAGTTTTTATTAAATATTCAGTACATTGTTACAACTGATCAAGCACCTCAATTTGTGAGTAATATACTGTATGAAAAAACAAAAACATAAAAAAGGGGGAACGGGGAAACTCCTGTGGGAAAAGGTGATAGCCAAAAATAAATAGAACTAAAAATACACTTGAACCAATGGCTTTATTTAAGTAAAGTGTCCACTTCTGCCATCTTTTGGTATTCAGACCTTCTCTCAAACCTAGCACAAAGAGTTAACCTTTCCATTGCCCTTATTTCTTGTTTGACATCAAACCATTGTTGCCGTTTAGGACAATCGGGCTCATACCAGTTTCTGGTTATCACTTACCTCGCTGCTGTGAGGAGTATCTTGATTAGGTACCTGTCCCTCTGTACTGTTACAGGTGAAATATGACCCAGGTATAAGACTATGCATGTGAAAGGAATCTTATATCCAAGTACGTTACTCAAAACTAAATGTATATCCTCCCAAAATGGCTTCAGTTTTTCACAACTCCAAAAAATGTGTGTGTGATGCGTTAATAAGCAGCCACATTGTCTCCAGCAGGGCTGGTGTGTTGAAGATGTTTTACTGCTAATCTGAGGCGTTATAAAAAAACGCACTAAATTCTTCCAGTTAAACACCCTCAGTTGTTGTGAACTGTGGAAGTATGTTGAGTTTCACACATATCGTACAGTACATCTGATGGAATTTCCACTTTTAGTTCTTTATCCCATCTTGATTTCAAGTATAATAAGATGCCCTACATTCCAAAAACTTTTCATAAATTACAAAAATAATTTTAACGCAGTTTCTATTTGGTCCATAAACACTCATCAGATATCTTATAACTGGATTTGACTCGCTGAATTGCGGGTTCTCCATTTTCATTTCTTTGTTGTAGTAATCCCTAAATTGCATATACCTAAATAAGTCCTGATTGTGAAGGGAGAATTTTTCTATTTAATGTTTAGGAAGTCTGTAATTCTTTGTTGTCCATTATCTTACACACTGCCTTAATACCTTTTACTGCCCACTCCTTGAATATGGCATCATTAACTCCTGGGTGTCAAAGGCTATCTATCTAAGAACTCTCTGATCTTTCCTTAGTTTTAGATGCCTCACAAAGTTAAACCAGAACTCTAGAGTGTTAGAAGTTATACAGCCTACTTTACACTTGACTAATGAGGGGATATCCTTTTCCCCCAACACTGACTGGATCTGATAGCCTTCAACACATGTCTCGATTTCCTTCCATCTGGCAAAATAGTTGTCATTACCCCAAATAAATAAGGGAGGGGAACTGAGCTGCATGAAAGTAATCTTTGAGATTTGGAAGCGCCATTCTTCCTTTATGTTTGGCCAACTGAAGTGTTGTATATTTTATTCTAGGCTTCTTTCCATCCCAGATAAATCTAGAAAAAAGTATATCCCAGGCTAGGAACTGGTGTTGAGGGACCTCTACTGGTAAGGCCGGGAATAAATATAGCAATCTAGGCAAAATGTTTATCTTAATTACGTTAATCTTACTACTAAAGGCCAATGGGTGAGTGCACCATCTTTCAATATCTTTTTTAATATTTTGGTTAATTGGATTATAGTTTACCTCATATAAATTGTTAAGATTGTTAACTATGTTCACCCCTAAATACTTTATTAATTCCATATCCCACCTTTTATTTCCTTTGAAGGATTACAGTTGAATGACAGGAGTTGTGTCTATGTAATATTTATTTTATATCCAGCATAATAACTAAAGTCAATTAGGATTTCCATCAGTATAGGTATGGAGGTCTCAGGGTCCACCAAAATATCGTCTGCAAATAAACTAATCAAGCTGTCTGTGTGTCCGATCTTAATGCCTCGTAGTTTTTCATGTTGGTGAATTGCCAGGGCCAGGGGTTCAATGTAAAACGCAAATAGTGTGGGACTGAGACAGCAACCTTGTCTAGTGCCTCTCTAAAATGTAAAAAATGGAGACAATGATCCATTGTTTTTTATTCCTGCGGTTGGTTGTTGATAGTGTTCTAATGATCCCTACTGATTGTTTGCTAAAACCAAATCTATACAAATTTGGTATAGGAAACGCCAGTTAACCCTATTAAAGCCTTTTTGGTGTCAAGGCTTAGTAGTATTGCAGCTTTGTTTTCCTTTTCTATCCTATCTATCAGATGCAGCGTCCTTCTGATATTATTGTGCGTTTGCCGGATTTTAACAAACCCAGTTTGGTCTTCGATTCCGGGAGGAGGTTCTCAAGTCTCAAAGCAATTATTGCTGTGTACAATTTATAGTCTACGTTAAGAATGGAAATATCCCTCCCTTTACAATGAGATATCTACCCTCGTTCTCTTTTATTTCCTTAATGACTTCAAACTTAAGCATATTTGCGATAAGGATAGCAAGCCCTCTCCTGTGACTTTGCACAAATGAATTATAGTAGGTATTTTTAAAACCAAACCGTTTGAACTTTTCATGCTCATGTTGAGAAAGATGCGTTTCTTGCAGAAAAAATATATGTGCGTTCTCCTTTTTTAATTTGGTAATTCCCTTAGACCTTTTAATCGGGTTTCCCAACCCGATCACATTAAAGGACATTAGCTTTACTTCAATGGACTGCATCACAGCTGGGCTGAAAATATCTTACACCGTTATGTTCCCACAGGCCAAACATTATAACCAAAAAATAAAGATAACTGGAGCACCGAAACGCGCAGATACTACTGATATTTTAATAGTATTTCTACGCAGGGTGGGATTTGTGAACAAAGTATAGTCCCACTCGGCCAGCCATGCCAAAACACATATTTCTGCACTAAAACTAATCTCAAAATGAAATAGCCCAACGTGGTGTCAACATAAAACTCAGCACTTTCAAGCCAGAGAGTCACTTTGAGCAGGGATTTGTAGACCAGAAAGGAGGAAATCCCACACATCCCTCCTGGAAAATTGCACCGTTTGTATGTTTAATCGGAGTTTGTATACTGTAATTAGTTGTAAAAAGAGATGTTGAGCTCTATGTGACTTAGATCCGTACATATGATGCTGAAACTCTCTAAAAGAAATATCTTTAATTATTACCAGGTACAATGTTCTGACAAGGGTTTGACTTTGACATTAAGCCTTTCAACCACCGCAAATTACATCAGTCAGCACATTCAACAAGGTAAAGGGATGAATGTGTAGTGGTAAAGGTCCAGATAGGACGGTGTTTCCAATTGGTGTCAAAGTCCCGTTCGGGGTAAATTAATCTTAACAGTCACATGGGTAAGATATGTTGCACCTTGCACAGTCCGCAGCAGAACTTGGCCGTCAGCCCACCCTGTGAAATGCTGTTTCACAGCCACTTGATAAGCGGCAATTATTTATTGCACTTGAGAGCGATAAAGTGAAGAGTTGAACACCGTTTGGATCCCACATTTCTGTGTGTTTGTGTGAGTCTTTCCTCGAGTGTAGTGTAGACGTATAGAATTCCAGGAAATTATTTACAACTTAGTGCTACATGCAGAGCCTCTTGCCCACAGTCTTGATCAAAACTAAAAAGGAGTATGAACTCAACCTGCTCAGCAACAAACAGCAAGCAGACACAGTTAGAGACTGGCTAGTGAACACAGTGATGCATTCAACAGCTAAAGGGACAGATATTAACATTTATATTCCAAAAAGAAATTGGGGGTGTATGAGAAATAACACAAAAAATGGGGAGCTTATACAAAGTGAAAATGCGGGACAGGATACGTCAAGTTCAATAAGAGGTGAACCCCAGAAGGGGAAAGGGCCGAGACATGTCTTGGAAGGTGACTGCAGAGCTGCAATTTGTGTTTGTTTTTGTATTTGGGCATATCATGGCTTTGCTGGAGGTGCCATTGTTTTAGTCTGTACATGTGATAATGTTTTTTAGCTTTTATACTACAACAGAGGTTAGACTGGGATGGAGGGTGGGAGTTAAAGGTTGCAATTGCAATCAAAAAATCAATAAAAACATTGCAAAAAAAGAAAGAAAAAAGAGACAGATATTTCCCTGAGGTGGAGAATTGTAGACATACATTCATCAGGTGGACACTAGTCTCGCATTACCAGACATTCATTATTGGCCTTTCTTGAAACCAATCACGATCGTCTTGGGCAACGCTGAACGCCAGAGTGATCCACGGTGCCGCTGCAAAACCGCCTCGGGAAGGAACTTGTTTTGGTGGAATATGTGTACGTTCAAAAGTTGTTGTGTAGTCGTGCAACAGAAAACTCAGATTGGACAGATAGAGTAGCTCAGTGGTTCTCAAACTTTGTTCAGTTATGTACCCGCTTTTGAATTAAACCAAGGTCCCCCAGACCAGTACAAAACATTTTCGGTAGAAAAGAAAGTCTATATAAAGAAGTGCAATACTCCAAAGTTTCTCTGCTATTTGAGAAACACGGGTCTAGCTAGCTGTCTGGATTTACCCTGCAGAGATCCAAGGAGAAGTTAACCATAGTCATAGTCCTCAGAGTTAATGGGGGGGGGGGGGGGGGGGAGACAGGTGAGACAGGTGCGTCGGAGGGGGATAAGTTGCAGAGAAACAGACACTGTCTAACTTGCAAAAAATAATTTTCTTTCTTTTAATTCCCTTTCTTTAGAGATTGGAAGTAACAAAGTACAAGGGCTTTTTTAATTCCAAAGGCCAAGGGAACTTTATCAGGATGCATAGTATACCAATCCATAAAATAACTGGCTTTAAATAATACAAATCTGTCTGCCTCTCTGGGAATTTAACATAGGGATGTCTATACTCATGCCCCCTGTATTTTAAGGAAGAATATTTAGTTATTTACAATACATTTTTCATTCATAAAGAAAATTGGTGTCCTTAAATCACATTAAATCACATTATTTCCCCATTTACAATATCTCTCACTAAAAAACAGGTAAAGGGTATTCAATGAAAGCTCTATCTACTACACAAATATACTATGTATGAACTGTGCTTATCTTTGACCTGTTCAAATCTATTATTGCTTGGTAGTTTTCCTTATTTGCCCACTATAAAACTCTTGATGGCAAACACGAGGTCTCACACCTATTAGGGAATTATATCTATACAGTCAGTAGTGAACATGTGTGCCGATCTCTCTCCTACTTCCAACTTTAAAGGTTTCTTAATTAAAGCATTAAGATCAATTTCCAAAAGACGATTTTTTTTATTCCTCTTTTTAATCCACTTAAGAAGGGGTTCCTATACTCATGATAAGCACTGTATGTGTTGTTTTAGGGCTATTGGCAGACATCCATTTAAAACGTAAGCAACGGCATATAAATAATAAAAAGCCTTTTTTCATGTCCACTGAAGTTTCTCAGCAGGCACTCTAGTAACATTTCTGTGGTCTAGGTAGCATTTCATAAAAAAATGGTTGTCATTCGCAGGACTACTTTTACTTTTATACTTTAAGTACATTTCTAAGCCTGTACTTTGTTACTTTTACTTGAGGAAAGAAATTAAATCAGTACTTGTACTTTTACCAGAGTATTTTTTAACACGAGTATCTGTACTTCTACTTGAGTAACAAAAGTGAGTAGAGTTTTGTCATCTCTGGCTTCCTTTGCAACTTTTGAAATAAAAAAAAAAAAAGGAAAATGTCTTAACATGAATCCAACATATTATATAAATCTACCTATTTGTGGAGCTCAGTACGATAGTAGTAGGTGCATAATAAATATGCTGTAAGTTCATTTTTAATGCTTATTTTGTTCCTTACGTGACAAAGGAGCTGGCCAGCAGGCCGACCAGGCCGACAGCAGCGCCGCCCACTGCTGTGACTCTGCAGCCGAGGATGTCGGTGAAGATGCTGACGATGGGAGAGCAGAAGAAGATCATGCCCATGGAGAGGGAGCCCACCAGTGCTGCAGAAAGTACACATAGAGAAGGTACGTGAGAAAAATCTCTCACGATAATTAGAGTATAACAAGACAAAAACAAAACTGTTTTCAGGAAGAAGGTGTTGGTTAATATTAATCTTCCAGATGTTGATTACAAAACCAATACCATGCAAAAACAATACATTGCTGTTACACACGCACACACAAACACACACACACACACAGTGCAGTCAGTACTGTGTGTATGTGTTTCCTTTTTTTATAGATCCTGTTCATTAATTAAATTGTACATTGTTTTTAATTGAATCCATTTTTCTTTGTTACCTTGAAGAAAACATCTGACATCATCTTCCTTTCCTAGACCCAGAGTACATAGATACTTAGTACTTAGATTCAGCACACACAGAAATGACAACAAACTAAACTATCTAATCTAATCTAATCCGGCCCGCATTTCAATCTAGGTTCACAATAAATTTAGGCCCACCTAGGTTTTGGTGCTTTTTCCAAAGTTTTTGATGCCTTTTCTGGCAGTTTCTGCATTTCTTTCAATGCTTTAGGCACTTTGTTTTAACATTTTTCCTGCTTTACTCAATGTTGTACCACTTTTTCTGAAGTTTCTGGCGCTTTATACAATGTTTTGGGCACTTTCTGGTATTTTTGGCACTGTGTCGGACAATTTTGATGTTTTTTTCCCATCTTTTCTGGCACTTTTTTCAACATACATGTTGCTGGCTGAGGAACCTTTTTGTTAAACTTTTTCGGGGCTTTATATTTAAGTGTGAAGACTATATTATATTAGACAAGCAATTCCGCAGTCAAAAATATTTGACTTTTAAGCATGTCAATAAACTCTACCTGTCCAGCCCTTGATGTGATTTTCATTTTCAAGTCTGGCTTCTAGGGAAACTGAGTTTGACACCCCTGGTCTAGTCTATGAGATACTAAAGGGGACAGCTGTAATCTGTGCAGTATAAGCTCTACTGGTTGACAAATCTCTGTTGTCTGATGGTTAAAGGGACTCCCCCGATGTTATCCATACATGTCAGTCTACTAGTCAAGAGGAGTAGTACTATGAAAACAGTTGTATAATATCCTCTGTGGTTCTAAGAAAGTAAACCTTATAAAGTCAAGTAAAAACCCTGTCTTGGTACAGCTTGACCTCTGCTTACTGACCAATCTCTCCCAATGGAAATTTATTGTATTTTCCATATTAAGCCAAAGTGATGTTGAGAACATGTCAAGTTTTTTCGATTTACTGTTTCCTGCTTTTAATCTTATCAAGGAAAAAGGCAAACATGGAGATAGAGAGTGGGGAAACAAATAACAACGCTGCAAAAACACACAAGTAACAAACAAAGTAACACATTGCACAAGCCCTTGTCTTTGACCATGAGTGAGTGACATGTTTTGGTGGGAGTGACTGCCTGGGTCGCCAGTGGAATCACACATCCTTTACTAGATACTGTAACAGCATAGGTAGGGTGGAAAGGTGACAAAAAAGTTGTTTTTTCTCAATTCTGAACCAAAGTCACAGGAAACTAGGGGAAAAACATAGAGCCCCGCACCGCTCATTTTTGCCGCTTTGCGCTGCGCTCCAAATTCAAATTATTTCAACTTTGACCTAGTTGCCGCTGACCTTTCAAAAGTGCAACCAATGAGATAACAGCATGTCGTTCCCTTGAAACAGGAAATAGCTTCCTTGCCACCCTCGATGACAAATACCCACGCTGCGCTTTGCTCTGTGCCCTACCTAGCGGTGTGCAGAGCTAATTGCTTATTATGGGTAGGCGGCTTAATTGTTAGAAGACGAAAAAACTTAAACATTGATAAAAGTTGAGTCATAATAAGGTTTTATTTTCCTTGGCAGTCCACGTGAAGTAAATGCAAGACATGCAGTTGTTGTCATGGTAATCAATGCTAACAATGACAATATCAATGGGTAACTTCATTTTTTTCAACCTGAACTCATATTTTCCCATGTTTTTGTGTCTTTGACTGAAAAGAATAACAGTCTTTGAAATTGGTCCAGTATTAAAGAAGACCGCAAAAAAAGCTACAATGTAACACAAATGGGCAAATGTGCACCTTCAATTTATGTCTATTAAAAAACGTGTTCATTTTGCCAATGACAGGCTCAGATTATTAAGTTATGGAAAGGATCCCTACAGAGATAGACATCTTTGTTAAAGAGTAAGATCGTTTGTGAACATGAAACAGCCCCAAAATCACCAAATCCACCAGTCTTTATTTATATCAACGACAATATGGCTGCCCACCAAGAGCCTGGTTTTGTCTGTCTGTTTAAAGGAAGTTTCTCCTCACCACTGTTGCACCAAATAGGTGCCCTTGGGGGAATTGTTGGGTCTTTGTAAATTATAGAGTGTGGTCTAGACCTACTCCATTTGTAAAGTGTCCTGAGAAAACTTCAATTATGATTAACCCTTAGTCAAAAGCTGTACACATTTATATTTCCACAGATAAAAATACTGGTGTGTCCTATATTTAGTTACATCATTTTGCTCAGTGCCTTGACCTGCTTTCCCAGGGTGAGCCAGCGCACAAACGTCAAAGCTTCTGAGGATCTATTCCAGACACTGCAGTCAGAAAAATGCCCCAAATTCAATGAGGTCCACTTTACCTGGCCTCATATTTGTGGGGATATCAGCCGCTTTAAGCTACATAATGTAATAAATGGCAGTGAACAAGAAGGGCAAAGAAACCCTCAAGGACAACAGGAAATTGCTGTTGTGGTTTCATCTGCCGGCTCTCTCGGTTTAAAAGCATTTACGCTTCAGACAAAGAGGAATTCCAGATTGAAAATGTAATATCAGGATTCTCTCTGTCCCGGTGACATCCACTGTCAGCCGCGGGCCCCGCTTGGACACTCACAGACGAGGCAGAGTTGCCCTAAGTCGTCTGTCTGCTTTGTTAAAGACTTGACCTGGACCTGGAAACCCCTGTGCTCTGAACCCAGTCACCCCACAATGACTGAACCTGCAGTCAAAAAAATAAATGAAAAAAAATCTGCCTTCTTGTAAACCAGACAAAATGGATCCAAAAGCCAATACTGACACCTCTGAGCGTTCTACACTGGAGAACTCAAATCTTTGTTCTATTGGTGTCAAGGTTTGCATGCACAAGTGAGCTGTAATCGTGCTGTTTGACCGGCTGCCTAGAACAGTTCCCAACATTGTTTTGTCTGACTCATCCATGAGCACTATCAACTGTTTATTCAATACTGTAATCACTGGCCGAGAACATTGTGTAAGGCAACTTTTTTCAATATTTTACCCCTTTTGTATTTCTTTTTTAAGCCAAGTACTCTCTGACCAGTGCTAAACATTTTTTGAAAAAAAAAAAAAGTCTATTTAAAGAGATACAATACACAACTAAACAACAACCTTTTTTAAACAAAAAAATGTAATTGCTACATTTCAAATGTTTAGAATCCACCACTTAATTCTTACAGTATATTTACTTTAGCAATTATCCATGACATAGTTTTAATTTAACATTTTTGCAAAACTTTCACATACCGCCTGCAGTACTCTAAAGTACCCCTAGGGGTACACGTGCCCCCATTTGAGAAACACTGGTGTAATACACAGAATGGCCCTTATGAATCCAATGGACTTCACTTCAATTTGTAAATAAAAGAAAGCCGGCATTAAAGCAGCTGGTTGAAGAGTTATCTATTAACCAAGGTTAATGGAAAAGAAACTAATGGACAGGCATACTTGGCTATTGCAGTGGTGTGACGTAATATTTTCCTGGCTTGGTCAAATAAACAGCTTGTCCCTGTAGCACGTTATAGGAATCTGTTGACTAAAGATGCTCAGGCTAAAATGAAGAATGAAGACAGGCTTCATTTAACACCAGAGACCACTTAAACACTGGCTGTCTCCGGCTGTTGCACTAGAATAAACACAAACTGAGGGGGAAAAAGGTGTTAATAAATCATCTGCTCTCATTGCCAACACACCAGAAACAGACCAGATGTCCCTCTGGATCATCACATTACATGGAACCATGCAGTAGGGCTCATCCTTTCTCTCTGGGGGTTTTGCCTCGGTGTAGCGGTAATATTAATGAAACTGGCTTTCTCAAATTAAGCTTTTGGTGTATGTATGTATGTATGTATGTATGTATATGTAAGTACTGGTAAAAGATGTCTTTAACTTGTTATAGTCCATGTTATTGCTTAACCTTAACACTGTATATTCATTAGTTGGCACATTTCACCATCTTAAAAAAATTAAATACTGAACACACACACAGAAAAAAAAGTTTCCATTTTAATTTTACAAACAGTGCCACAAAATGAATGATTCAAGCACACACAACAAAGCAACATTGTGCTGTCCCAATAAGCAATTGGCACTTGATGATGGTCTTTTCCTAACCATGGGTCATAGCCACTATATATAATCAGACATTCTAAAAGAGTTGGCAGACAGTTACAGTTACACCAACTTAGTTTTGTTTATATGACATCTTAAAGGTGCCCTGCCACACGTATTTCATGACCCTGTGGTAATGTGTGAAGTTCTACCATGGACTCTGGAACTTGGTTACCTTGTTTCAAGCCATTCT
>NC_045750.1:17563891-17568852 GCF_008692095.1 Etheostoma spectabile | reverse complement strand
AGAAAGCCTGCAGGAAGACTCAGCTCCATTTGTGCCAGTTCTCATTAATGTTCAACGAGCTAAGCTGCTTGACTCTGATTGGATATCAGCTAGCCAATGGCACCTTTAATTTAGTTAAAACATTTGTCACTTAACTATTGCCATACTTCACTATTTGATTTAATTGCTGATCAGTTACATAAAAGACCAGTGTTCAATCTAAAAAAAAGAGACAGAGATATCTGTATTGACTTCTCTCTTTCTTCTCTAAATTGACCCACTTACCTGTTTTTTTCCTTCTAATGATGAATTATGAATTGAATACATGAACCTTAAGCTAAGGCATTTTGTATTTTTTCTTTTAGAAATGTCTCTAACAAGGAAACTACCTCACAGTGTTCTTATTATTTATCTTCATCGCACTGTAAAACAAAAGAAATATAATTACACCTCTAAGGGTATTGGGGCTAAAACTAAGCAAAGTGATTTTATAAAGGCTTGGTGGTAAGAAGGTTTTCTTATCACTTGTTCTGATATTTAGAATCATTTTAAAAAATACTGCAATGACCATTTGTTTTTGTTTTTATATATTTGAGTGGTGTAGCCAAGGTCAATAGGGTTATGTGTCTGGGGCTTTCTGTCAAAATGTAAGTTTCTGTACGTGGTGCTCTGTTCTTTGTCTATTCAGCCATTGTGGCTATTACTGCAAATCCAGTTCCTGTGTTTCTCTCACACAAACCTCTGCTGCTGCAAATATATATAACACGACACTTCCTGCACTGGACAGTGTCCAACTGAGTTTCCAAGTAGCCCTAACAACAATAAATATTACAACATAATAAATACAAAAAGAGAGATTTCGATATCTTTCCTTTATTATAAATCAGGTCGAGGTGCTATATAAATACTGTATAGTCAAAATAATCAGTCTACAGAGAAATGTACAGAAATATAGAAACTGTGCCTTTAAACGAGCCGTCAGGACTTCATACAACTATAGTATATAAGTAGAAAGTGACGCTACAGTGCCGTTACAGTCATTGCCCGGCTGCAATGGCGGTGCAGAGACTTCAAGAGCGCAGATGCAAAGACCTTGAAACGCTGACCAATCAGAGCAGACTCAGCTTTTTTGGGAGGGAGGCTTAAAGACATAGGCGCTAAAATGGAGCCTTTCAGACAGAGGGCGATTACAGGTGGATAATATGAGAAAACTTTCCAGTGTTACCTGATGGACAGCACACAACTCTGGCCTGTCCTTTACAGCATGGAAACACATGTACAAGCTAACTGGATCTCCACATCGAAAGGTAAAGACGGAGCAGCACACTAGTCTGAACTGCTGCTGCAGTAGAGCCTCCACTTAGCAGCTTCACGAGCCAGCTCACAGTACAATCAGAGTTTTAGACCCACTGACCTGGGGTCAGGAAGTGGACCGTACTCTACTGAACTCAGTGTCCCACAAGCAGGGTCCAAAATGAACTTTTTCATCCACCAGCCAAAAGGCTAGTGAATGTTGACATTTTACCAGCCAATAGATTAACATTGTTTTGTGGATGGTAGATGGTGCTAGTTTTTCAGGGAACTTAAGAAAAGCAAAGTAAAAGTTAAGGATTTGAAGACTCTTGTGTTTCCCAGGTGTCCTGGATTACAGTACAGCCCTGTGTTTCCTACTGCTCTTCTAAATGGAAAGCCCACTCCACTTCTTAAAAAACCCCAAAGCAGAGCAAGCTGCAGGGTTAATGGGTTTACAAGCTGTGGCCTATGATAAGCTGAACATGTTTGGCACACAGCTTAGACTCATTAATAACGCCCCTCCTGAGGGGAGCTGCGGAAAGAGAAGAACGCCCACAAGAACTGAAATGTCTCCACAACTCACTTATGTCTGCTCTGGAATCTGCTAACTTACCAAAATAGATGTGTTCTTTGGAGAGGTATAGTCTGGAGGTGAATGGGACTGAACAGGAAACTTTTTAAAAGCAAAAAAAGTGCAGAATAATGTTGAACTGAAATGTAAGTCGATGCATGAGTTGCCAGGGCAACGACTCTTGCTATTACTAGTGACTGGAGTGTCAGAGAATTAGTGGCATATGTTTTATTTTAAAGGAATTTCTCTTTTTAATTAAAGCCTGTGCAGCTTGGAGTTACACTGACCCAGTCAAGTCTTTATTAGGAAAGCCCCAGATGTTCATTTACTACAGCTCCTGGAACCAGAACAGATTACAATTCATAATTAATCCCGATTTGGACAGGATAAGTTCAACAATAGGAGGTACGCTGCAACAACAACAAAAATCCACTTGGACTGACATTATCTAGTTTATCCAGATTTGAATCTTCAAATTTGAACTAGTTTAAAGCAACACTAGAGAACTTTTTGTACCTTTAAATAACGTTTCCAAAATGGTTTCAGTGGTTCATCAACTTATAAGAGGGTGAACGGCACTTCTCTGGTTATAACCACACTACGCAAGTTTGCCAGATCGGGTAGCGGATCTGTAGTTCCAATGAGACCTATTGGGACAATTCCACTTCCAACCTGTAGGGGGACCAAATAGATAAAGTTCCCTAGTGTTGCTTTAAGTGATGTCTTATGTTTGCAATGTAAATCAACTAAAATCATGATATTTTGTAAATATCAGTGGAATGGTCTGCCTTGTTTGGAGATATTGACAAAGGTTGTATTGAATATAAATGGAATTTTCCCATTGCACTGGCAGAAGACAACATTTTCTAGTGACATTATCAAGTACAACTGTATACACTGGCTGAGTAGAACTCCTCTTGACTATTAAACTAATGTTCATGTTTACAAATCCCCTTTAAGACTAAATCAATTTCAAACTGACATTTTTACAGTGTAGGGTGGTATAATTGTTACTGGCACATGTTAACAGTTTCAGTCCCGTCCATGTCTGTCAAGTCCGATTATAAAAGAAATAAAGGAAAACCAGTTGCAATCTAAATTTCTACCTGAAACCCCTTGAAAAACTGTACACTCAATGTGGCCTTGCTGTACAACAACCTTGCAAAAGTATGACGTTGCAGCTGTTCATTCACAAAGAGCCCAGTCATTACCCTAATCGGGGCCTCATGGTGCTGCAGATGCACATCTGGACATGAACGAGCCATAAAGAACCAAAACCATGCCTCCCTCTCCCGCCTACAGCAGCTGGAAGCCATCTGTACTGGACTGCTCCATTAGAGGTTCTGGAGAGGGGGAAGCGGTAAGAAATGTCTAACTCATGTCCATCTTGTGTTTTCTGACCTCCAAAGCAAAGGACATTTCACCTTATTCCTGACAACCGAGCCCGAAATTCAGAGAGCAGCAAAGTACAGTACAAAGTAAGTTTGTTGCTGTGCATAAATCAGAGAAAACACATCACATGCATGTTTGGAATGACTTCTCCCTGCAGTGGATACAAAAAGTCCACATGAAAAATGTTAAATGGGAGATGTGGTCCGTGTCAGAGGAAAGGGAATGGGGTGGTGTGTCAGGGCTGGTCGGTGATTGGGCGAGCTTTTTATCCACCCCCTTTTTTAAGTGCACCAAAAAGAGATGGTTGCAGGCCACAGTTTTAATGCATCTCACATTTACTCTTTAGTTAATATATTCAAAATTACTGGTGACTGATATCTGCTCCACTGCAGACAAAAGGTAACTTTAGATGAACAAAATGGAGGTTGGGTAGAGCGTGTTAGACATGACACTTATTACACCGCGGCCACGTATGCGGTTCGTAATTTGGTCATGAACAACCGAGTTGCTTGCTGTTGCTTGAATTTGTCTGATGAATTTGTCTGATGAATTTGGTCATCAACACGCCCACTTGCTTGCTGCGAATTCTTACTTTTTGGGCTCAAACAGACGGACTTTGCAGTAGGCAGCTGGCAGGGTAAAGACTGTTTAATGTCGGGATACACTTGCTATCTCTGCCATCGGGCTTAACTATGAAGGTCCAATATGGTGGAATATGTGAGAACTTCTCATGTTCAAATTTGCACTTTTAAAAAATATTCACACACGTGATCTGAATTTCTTGTCACACAAAGACGAAAAACACATGAGAGCTTGTAAAAAAAAAAGAAAACTTGTAAGTGGAAATTTGTACACTAGAAAATGTTCACACGCCTGTATTCTGAATGTGAAGTCATGGAAAAAAATATTCACAAATGTGTAGATTGATATTTACATGAACACAATGACAGCTGTAAACTTGTAATGCCAGTGTTTCCCGCACATTTCCACACAATCAACACCGGCCACCACATATTGCGTTTTGTTATTCTTGTCTTTTTTTCAATTTAAATTTAAAACACGCAGCGTAGGCTATTCGTTCAGTTCCTTTCCCTGCTCTCTTTTGTCTCTCTATCACTCACACGACTCTCTCACAAAGGCTACACATACAAACACACGCACACACACACAACCCCTCCCCTCCGTGCACACAGCGTCTGTCTCCATGAAAACGAGATAAGACGGCTGACGAAATTCAGAAGTTCACGAAAGGTTGTTATCTCGTGAACACCTTTACACAATCACACATTAAAAGTGCTATAAAACTATTTCACATTCTGAATACAATGTTGTTGACTCTTAGCAAACAAGCCATTGCGCCTGCTTTAGAAAGTTAACTAGTGGCAAGTTTGTGGTAAAAGGCAGTTCGATTGTCGAGGTCAAAACACTATATGTAGCAGTTGTGAATTAAATAATTATTATGAATAATGTTAAGTCATTTTTTTACTCTTGCACTGAATGTTTGCTGCTTCAATCGAGATGAGTCTTGAAAAGTATTTTCCGTGACTGAAACAAGCCCGTGTGGAGGATGAGGACCGGCCTGAACCGGAGGGGTCAGCCTGTAACAGAGTTACAGTCTGACCAGTGTAATTACATTATATTCATATTTTCAGGCTTCAACCAGTGCTGCTCAAGCAGAACGACAGGGTCAGGGAGAGAAACAGATAGATTTGTTTGGCATTGAAGA
>NC_045750.1:17555304-17563881 GCF_008692095.1 Etheostoma spectabile | reverse complement strand
GAGGACAGCATCCAACAGCGTGTCCTCCTCAGTTTTTGATACTTAATTGTTATGAAAGTAAGTATTTTTTGTTTTTTCTCCTATCCCGGAATGTTGTGTGGACTAGCCAGACCCTCCTCCTCAGCGCTATTGTGTGCGTGACTTAAGTGCGGCTAGAGTCCGAGTCTCAAACTCGAGTCCAGATCTCTGCCTCCAGGACAATATCTTGTCTTCCAGTGCTACATCCTAGGATGCATAAGAGGGTAACAATACTGAATACTGAATCAGTATCAGCAAAAGATACACACCTTTAATTCCTCCCTGGTTGACTCCAGAGATCGAGGCCGTTACAACCATTCGCTCATGTGTTGTCCGGCCCCTTAGGCCGTGGCCTGATGTATGTCATGTACAGAAGCAAACAATTGGTCCTTTGCTGCCACCAAAGTGCTGCTCTGCTCCAACATGTTTACCTGCTCTTGGCTTTATCTCTTGACAACCTTCACCTTAACTCAAGCCCGAGCTTACACCCGCCCAGGATCAAACGGCCCTGTCATATATTAACCTGCATATGCTTTTTTTTTTTTTAAACTTAAGTTGCCCACGCAGGCCAGACGTTAGAGCTCCTGACTCCAGTCTTTTAAAGTCTTTAGGATATACACAAACAGACATATTACACAATTAATTACATGACCATCCTTTAGTAATAGACATACTGTACATGAAAATCTACTCTGAAAACAGGGTGGGATTCTGCTGGGGAAGTGATGCTACTTTAGGTTCAATCTCAATTTCGAAAAACTTGAAATGAAAACTCAAAACCAGACTATGTAGCTTTTGAAATATGAAATAAAACATTCCTCCTTCGTCCTTAGGCATTGGAAAACAAAAAACAACATCCCATTTAATGAATGGCTGGGGGAGATGACCAAGGTTGCTAATTATGAACAGCTGATTTCTAAAATGAAAAATAGACAGGAAGTATTTTTGAAAGTATGGGGCCCTTACATTGACACAGTTCTGAACGAATAATCCGTGAAAGACTGAAGCTACCACTTTGTGTTTAAGAGTATGGTTCTGCCTGATCTGAATGATATGTCATGTTTTTGTGGTGTCTGATGTAGAAAAGATATGGATTGTGATGGGAGGATGCTGAAAGACTGAAAGAGATGGGCGTTGCTGCCAGGTGGACATCCGAACTGCTGATGCTTAACCTATATATGTGTGTGTATATATATGTATTTGTTGAAATGTACCTTCTTTTTTTTTTTTTCTTTTTTTTTTTTTTTTTTTTTTTTGGTGTAAAAGTTGTTGCTGTAACCTGTTGGAAAGGCAATAAAAAGAAAGTTACAAAAAAAAAAAAAAAAAAAAAAAAAAAAAAAAAAAAACATTCCTCCTTCTACAAAAAAAAGCTACAACAATAAAACAATAAAAGGTTTTGCATACTAAATGTTATATTTGATATAATAAAACTTGTAGACTTTGTGTGCCTCCTGTCCCAGAAATGCTTGTTACTAACCTAGTTCTGGGGAGTTTTCTGCCCGGAGTCCTTATGTTTTCTTTTCGCCCAGCATATTTCCTTGGATTAGGATGGCAACAAGATCTTGGTTGCAGCCGTGGTCCTGCTGCCCCCCCCCCCGGTTACACCCTGCTACGCTCTGCGATGCCTTGCAGTGTCCTGCTGCGTCCTGCTGAACCCTGCTGCATCCCGCTACGTCCACCTATGCTCTGCTATGACGGGCTACACCCTGTAACGCCCTGCAATGCCCTGCTACATGAACTACTACCATTTGTAGTCACTGTTCCATTTTCTTTGTTGTGATTGTTATTGCCACTGTGCATCACACCCCCAACCGCTGCCAGAGGTTTCTCCCTAAAAGACGTTTTTCCTCGCCACTGTCACACTAATGGCTTGCTCTTGGGGGAATAACTAGAATTTTTGGGGCTTTGTAAATTACAGAGTGTGGTCTAGACCTACTAACTTTCTAATGATTTGATACTATAAATAAAATTGAATTGAAATTGAATTGAATATTGTTGTGTAACTGTCATTACTGAGTCTGTTCACTGACTTTATGATTACTCCTATTGTCCTATTGTTACACAACATGTTGACGTGTAGGTAAAGGGACTACCTGGACCTGTTAGAGGAACTTATAAAGGTTTTGTAAAGAGTATGTGCTGCTGCATGACAAATACCTAGCAAAGGATTGCAGCAACAGTATACAGTGGTAGGGTCTGATTACTGAACAGCTCCATATAAAGAGGCAGAAATCAGGGAGAAGTGAGAAAATAGAAAAAATAGAAAGGAAGGCCTCCCACACAGATCATGTGATCTAGCTTCAATGGTTTCTGCCTCACAGCTACAAGTCAGGCTGGGGACAAAGACTGTATGGGGCTGTTGCATTGTCACAAAATGTGATTTATAATCCTTGGTGACAGTGAAAGAGTGCAGCACCAGCAGCACCACCATGGGGGAATCTCCAATCGAGTGGCCTATTGAGGCTGGATCGAAAAGGTAATCAATCCCTATAAACCTCCACGATAAAATGCCCAACTTTACAGCAAAATTAAACATGTTTACAGTCTGGTACTAAAAATAATTTCTATAGCTACTTTCCCCCTCATGACTTCAACTGTACAGGGGTGAATTTAATCATAACTCACTCGTTTATATTACATTCAGGGTTCAAGTTTTGCATAATTAAGGTCGTGCTGCTTCGAGTGACAAGTGGCTGCTGACCCAGGAAGTTGCCATCTTGGCAGTGCCTGAAGTCGCCTAACTGCCAGCTAATGCAAAAATGGGAAGCCACCAAGAGCCACCCACTTTGAGCTTCATTTTTGCTCTTCAGAAACCTATGGGTGACATAACGGAGACCACATCGATATGTTACACTGTCTATGGGAAACATATTCTCTCTTGTTGAAAGGTATAGTAAGTGATGTTTAGGGCTGCGTATCGTTCAAAAATGTTCGGTACCATTACCGTGACTTTGATACAGGTTCCTAAATTTTTTCCAATAACCATTTTCATAAAACATTTTACTCTCAGTTGTGTTGAGTTTCTCCTGCCTTCCTCTACAATGTGTAGTGTTGGACAGCCACAAACATTAGCAGATGTTGGTGGAAGCATGCTGAATGCTTAGTGGCTCACTGACGCTGATGAGATTTAATCCCTAGGTCAGAGGTGTCAAACCCAACTTCAATAAGGGCCACACTGGACAATAAGAATCACATCAAGGGCCAAACGTTGTCTTCGCACTTACAGTTTGGTTGCAACAAAGTCGCAAATAAAGTCCTAAAGAAGTAAGGGAAAAGTTCCTCAGCCGTCATAGGAAGAAAGCCCCCAAAATCGTCAGAAAAACGGACAAAAACTTTGGCAAAAGTGAAAACAATGCCGGCCAGCGGTTAGTTTAGATAATACATTCTTCATTTGGCAATGTTGTTATAGCAGCAGTTTTTCCACAGTAAAAAACAACTAAGAGCAGGCAAACAACAGATAATGAAACAGATATCTTTTGTTATGGTTAGGCGTCATATCCAAACTACTCTCGGCAAACGTAGTAGTGTTGATATAGCCTCATAAATAATTAGCAGCTGGTAGGTAAATCTCCTCGTCAGGGAATCGAATCACACAATCAGTCTTCCACGCAACAGACAGAGATACTGTCCACTATACTAACGATGACTGCCACCACTAGGATTAGAAAATGATTAGGGTTAGGTTTGGGTTAAAACACAACTCCCGGGTTAAGGTTAGTGTAAGGTGCCATGAAGTCAACAGTCGCAGACGTTGGGGGCTTAAAACCCCATTGAGCGTTCTCTGATCTGGGGGGCGGAGCTTCTGAAGGGGGCGTGTATTTGTTTGGCAATAGAATTAAAATATCTACAATCTTTGCGCACCTTTAATATGTAGAAGAGTTCACATCCAGTTTGCGTTGCACAAGCCTACCTAGGTCAGGGTCACAGTTCTTAAACTACAAATACATCTAATGTTGGCCGAGGCTGGTCAAACTCTGTTGCAGTGTGTGTGTGTAAGTGATTGTGAAACACACACCAGGGCTACCTCACACTCAGCACGACAGGCCCTCACAGACAGACAGTAATACTAAAACAATATTTTCAACGAGACCTTACAGTCAGCGTGTCAGTTTCACATGCAGGGTCAAAACATCGGCTTCATGTGTCATATTTTCCTTTCACACCGGGTGAGAATAATATTCAGCCAAAATATGGCCGGATGACTTTTTGTTATTGACAGGAACGTCAGTCAACCACATGAGTTACAGGTTACAGCCCCTGTGTTGTCCTCGGGTCAAATTTGACCCGTTTCTTTTTATCTATTTTTTTTCATCAGAAATATGTTAGCTTTTCTTGACGAAGTGCCCCAAGATAAGATGTTTGATTTATGAAACTCATAAAACATCCTTCGCAAGCAAAATAAATGATTACTTCTAAAAAAATTATATAAATTGTTTTAAAACGGCATCTTGAGACATAAACCAGTCTGTGATCCACTCAACATCCTTTGATATTAACTATTAGTCTAAATAATTAATTATTTTTGCTTTTTTTAACTCAAAAATTAGATTCGATGTCATTTAAATTGGGTTTATTGACCATGAATTAAAAAGGGTTGAGAAAAGTGACAAAAAACATTTAGAAAAAGCGTCAAAAGCATTGGAAAAAAATTGGTCAAAATTCTCTAAATTCCAGCATCTCAAATGTGAATATGTTCTCGTTTCTTCTCTCCTCTCTGACAGAAAACTGAATATCTTTGAACTGTGGACAAAACAAGACATTTGAGGACGTGATCTTGGAAAACACTGATCAACATTTTTCACCATGTCTTGACATTTTATAGACGGAACAATGGATTAATCGAGAAAATAATTGACAGATTAATGGACAATAAAATCATTAGGTGCAGCCCTACTTTGGCTGCTCTAACATTGGCCGACAAGCAAGTGGCTTTTATGGCACGAGGCCCAGGAATAACCCCATCTGGCATCCCCACAGTAAGGGAACCAGAGCCTGGAACAGTGAAGGCCACTGACCTGACAGTTCAGGCCAGTCTATGGGCTGGACCTGCCCGCCCCAGCATTACGCACTGTGATTGGTTGATTGAGTGTCTCTCTTTGGCACTGGAAAAAGACAACAGCTGCCATGTGACAGCTGAGGACGTCAGTCAGCCATGATGAAAAAAAACAAAATAGAATCTAAACAGAATGTGTCCCACCTGGACAAGTTTTTCTTTTCCTGTCGCCTAGTGCTTGCTCTTGGTGGGAATTGTTGGGTTTCTGTAAATAACATCACAGAGTACGGTCTAGACCTTTTATGAAAAGCGCAGTGAGATAACTGTTCTTGTGATTTGGCGCTGTATAAATAAAATTGATTTGAATTGAACCTGGTCCTTTCAAATGTCTTCATGCCAAGACTATAGAAATGAAACACCATGGACATTTTGTCTCCTCAAACTATAAGCAAGCTTTTACTGTAACAATCACTGATGTGTTGATAATGTGATAGAACAGGTTTAGATGACAACATCTAAACCTGTTCTATCACATTATCACATCTTTGGTTTGAGCAATGTGACCACAGATGTCCTGCTGAGACAGAAACAGCATAGGTCAGCAATGTTCTTATTGTTTAAATCTCCTCGCGGTTAATCATAAAGAACCCTTCTGCAGCCTCAACCAGCTAAGAGCTAGTTAATGAATAACAGAGCGCTCTGTGGGACTGTTAAGTGATTTACCGCCTTAGGCCAGGGACAGACTGGATCCGTGACGTTTCCCCGAATACCGTATCTGAAGTCTCTTTCCCAAAATTCAGCCTTGGTGCAGAATTCCAGCCACTAGAACCAGTCCCACAATGAGCTTTCCTTTGTATGTGCCATGTCTTGGTCTGTAGCTTTTTTTGGGCGGGGGGGGGGGGGGGCGACCATAGACACATAGACATGCTGGGGAAACACACATTATTATTATTATTTTGTATTATTATTATTATTATTATTATTATTATCATTATATGTTAAAAAACCTCATAAAGTGACATTTTTATGCCATGGGACCTTTATTTAAATATGAGCTACTGGTGCGCCTGGGTAGCTCACCTGGTAGAGTGAGTGCCCATAGAGGTTTACTCCTTAAAGCAGCGGTTGTGGGTTCAACTCCGAACTGTGGCCCTTTGCTGCATGTCATTCCCCAACTACAATCATTAGTAGGGCTGTAACGATACGTAAAATCAAACCAAAATCGCAACACTCAGCTCTGTGTTGCGGTGGGACAACACACCCCTTCCAACTCCCAGAGTTATCCTTCTAGTCCAGATCCAGTGCTACCACATCTTTAAATTACGGGTAGTCCTTTTGATGCCTTATTCATGTTTTGTCTTGTAAATTTAGCTAACTGTACAGACGGCTAAAAGCAAAAGAGGGGAGCACCGGTAACGCTATCGGAGGTGTAGCTAACGGTACGAGTGGCCGCTGTTTGACTCGGGTGCCTGGGTCTGTTTCCCAACGGTGCAGTAAACGCGTTAGAGTCCTTAGCACCGGAGTTAAGTGCTGACCGGGCCGGCTGCTAGCTGGCTGGGGGCTGACTGTGGATGTGTCCCCGGGGCTGTTGTCAGCTCTCATCCCAACTGAAGCCTCCCAGTGCCAGGAGACTGAGGCGGAAGACAGGGGTGTGTTAGCTAGCTAAATTACCATCAGATTAATCGTCTATCTCTACAGTTACTGATGAAGTCGTGGGTAAGCCCAGAGTCGTTAACCGTGGTCAAAACAATCATACTAAAAATATTTTTTTTTTAAATGAGCATGTTTAACGGTGTGGTAATCTTACCCACTAAGAATGTCATTAGCATTAGCTACTTCAACCAGCACCTTTACAGTAGGTACCAAAGCACTTTTCCTCTTTGTTCCCCCTACAGGTTGGGAACGGAATTGTCAAGGGGGTAAGCCTCTCCTCTCTAAGCCTAGCTCCTATAGCGCCATTTTGATTCTTTTTGATGCACAGTAGAGGAATCCCTGTATAGTACAGGGTAAGCTCACAGGCAGTTTGGACTTATTAGCTGTTTAGGTTTAATTACTAATGTTAACTAGCATTTTAGTTTCTCTTGCACAGCTACCAGAAGACTTACAACTTTCAGACATGTTGCTCACGTCACATCTACATCGTCAAGCTAAGTTGGAGGCTGCGCAGTAACGCTCAGCCATCACCGGAAAAGAGCTTCCGATATCCTTCACTGGTCTCCATCCAGAACAAAGGGATCTGTTGGTCCATTTCTTTAACTGTCTATGGGAATTGTCCATTACTGTTAACATTACCATTATTCTCGTCTCATTCCAACAAGTTAATGAACCGCTGAAACAATTTTGGAAACATTATTTAAAGGTACAAAAGAATCTTTGGTGTTGGGTCGATCAATATTGAAATCAAATGAATAAATAAGTTCTCTGTATTACTGTGTTGCGAAGTAGGAAGTAATCAATGGCAAAATGATGCCATGTGGCAGAAGAAAAGAATCAAGGTTTGTATCGAATCGTGGGTCAAAAATCGTGATATGAACCAAATCGTGGGTTTGGTGTATCGTTACAGCCCTTATCATTAGATTTGAGAAAAATCGTTACATTGGTTTAGATGGATTTTACATTCATTCGGTTTAGGTGGTGCCCACAACGGCTTTGGTGCTGCACCTAAGTCTTATAATAATAGGGGAAAGCCCTGGTTTATAACAAGTGTTTTCATGTGAGCAGGTCCCAAAATTAACTTTTTTATCCACCAGCCAAATGGCTAGAGATTTCACCAGGCACTCATTAGATTAGCAATGTTTTTTTTAGCTGGTGAGTGAAGCAAAACAATCTACCAGCATTTGGTGCTTATTGTGATCCCTGTGTGGAGGTAGTTCCTCAGCATATATGCTGATTCAACAGCACGTGAGTTTGAGTATGAGGAAGCAGCGTGTTGCAACATGTTCCTTGGTATGTCCTTTGTTGGTACAACACAGGGTCAGACAGCTTTGACGCGTGTAGATGTTAAAGTCCCACAGAGGCACATAAAGGAGCGTTGGTTTCTACAGTGAGCACACAGTCTCCATAAAGAACAACATATAACAATAAATCACATCCATTCAAACTGCAAAGAAAGCAGACCTGAAATGTCCACAAAACTAACTCAACTATCAAAAAATGACAACATAACACAATTTTTATCATTATCAACTAAGATATTACATCCCACTGAATCACACAC
Source organism: Etheostoma spectabile (assembly GCF_008692095.1). Taxonomy (NCBI): domain Eukaryota; kingdom Metazoa; phylum Chordata; class Actinopteri; order Perciformes; family Percidae; genus Etheostoma; species Etheostoma spectabile. Next base: position 17,555,653 of record NC_045750.1, on the reverse strand, counting down.
TGTTCCATGTCTGTTTTACCCGCCATTATAAGGTTTAGTTGCAGCACTCGAGCCGTTTTAGACAGTACCTAAGCCATATAAATGTAACTTAAATACTTTTCTCTGATCTAATGATTGTAGTTGGACTTCTTTAGCTTTAAGTTTCACCTGGAAGTTTTTTGAGTGTCATTTATTTATTATCTGCTCTAGCTTTTCAAACGTTTTAGACACAGATATGGGAATAACGGGCCAAAATAATGTGAAAAAAGACGCAAAACTAGCTAAAAAGGGACAAAAACCCACTACAAAGAGACGCCTAATGACCACAGAGAGCCAAAACAACCCCAAAGAAATCAAAAATGACCCAAAC
>NC_045750.1:17521890-17555294 GCF_008692095.1 Etheostoma spectabile | reverse complement strand
CACAGAGACACAAAATGTATAGGGAAATTGGATTTTTTGTTTTTTTTATTGAAAAACGACACGTTTTCTTGAATTACGTGCACCTCTGTCTTCCACAAACTGAGGGAAAACACTGCTATACTATGTCCTTTCTGCAAAAATTTCAGCCATATAAACATCACAGCCACTTGCTAATCTGTCACTAAGGCCAAAGTAATATCATATCTGAAGCCCAGACGGGCCAGCAGTACATGTCTGAGATAAAGTCCCAATCGTACTAAAAAACAACCTCTTAGTAGGGGTGGGGGGTGGGGGGTGGGGTGGGACTTGATGCTGCATAGTATCGCGGTATTTTCCGTGGCAACACTGTATCAATACAACGATGCCAAGTATCGATCTATTATTATATAAATTGTAATAGTATAGTAATAGTAATATTAACTTTTTGGTATTAGAATGAATTCAATCATTACCTTTTCAGTCCATGAGATGGGGCAGTTGAGGTTTTGTTTCTGGTGGTCAGGGAGAGAAAATTATCTTTTAAGATAAAACAGATGTTAACAAAGTGTTTGAGACATAATTTGAAGTTGGAAAAAATTGCAAATTTATCGGGGTGCCTGGATGGCTCGCCTGGTGGAGCGTGCGCCCCATGTGCCGCGGCTCGGTCCTTGTTGCAGCAGCCACGGGCTTGACTCCGACCTGCGGCCCTGCTGTGTGCCATCCCCCCCCCCCCCCCCCCCCCCCCCCCCCCCCCCCCCCTCCCCTTTCACATCTTCAGCTGTCCTATATAAAAAAGGTCCAAAAAAATCACCTTCTTAAAAAAATAGTAAATATTGCAGAATATCGCAATATGTTTAAAAACGTAATAATATTGTATCGTGACATAAGTATTGTGATTACATCATATCGTGGGGCCTCTGGTGATTCCCAGCCCTAAAAAGTCAAGCCCTAAACATGTACTCTGTCAGGTTCTCCACTGGTCTTACCCTGTAATCTACATTTTCCCATGGTCATTAAGTCACAACCCACTTTTATAGAGTTCAAACCAAGCAGCCTTCGAGAACACCCCCATCTTTTTTTAACATTAACACAATTATTTACATGTGCAAAGTGCATTTCAGATAAACTGAGGAGGAACATGACAACTGCATGGACAAAAGTGACTAAAATGAATTAAGGCCACAAAATTAGATATTTAACTTTTATGCATGTCTCTGCGTTAGTAAGAAGCTGAGGGTTACGGCTACGGCATCAGACTACTGCAGTTGAGAATCAGGTACTGTGTGATGAGAAACATGTTCAAATGACTGCTAAGTTAAAGCTGTATCCATTACCCTTCAGTTGGTCTTTATTAAGAGCAGTGCCTGCATGCTGACCCAATAGAGGCATGTCTGCAGTAACAGATTGAGGAGACTGGCTGCAGTGTAAATGTTCAAGGTGTCTTAAGATAAATTGAGTGTGCAGAATGCAGATAGGCGAGGTCATGTCTAAGACAGGATACGGTGGGAAGTCCCTTTTTCCAAACAGTGTGTTTGAGCACTGTCTATTTGAAGAGTATAGTGTAGGATTAAAATGACGTTTCAAGTTAATTTGCTATTGACATGTGATAGTACAACGAAACATATTCAGGGCTGCAGCTAAGCAATACTTTCATGATCGATGAATCTGTGTTATTTTTTCAGTTAGTTTAGCCTAGAACATGCAACAACAAAAATAATACGCATTGCAAGGTGACAAAGCTCAAAATGATGGCTTAAAAATACCTTTTTTTGTCAGACAAAACCTTAAAACGATGACTCTACAACAGAGGTGCCCACACTTTTTCAGCTTGCGAGCTACTTTTAAAATGCCCAAGTCAAAATGATCTACCTGCTATAAAAATGCAAAAACATATATTTATTTATAAATATATTAAAAATTATATATACAATATAAGGTGGTGTACCTTGCATAACTGCTTTAACCCATACGCACAATAAAACTGTACATTTTTTTTTTTGTCATCACCTCACTCTGACGACTTGCCCTGAATGGAATCAGCCAGGGATGCATGATCATCAGTCATGGTGGAATGGTATTTGGACTTAATAATCTTCATGTGGGAAAAGGCTGACTCACATAAATAAGTGGAGCCGAACAATGCAATCAAGGAGGTAGCACATTTCCTCATGTTGGGGTACTTTTCCTCTGTCAGCAAGTTCCGAAACTGTCCATGAGCCCTAGACTTGAGCTCAGTGTCAGCTTGCAGTGTCCGGATCTCATCCTCCACTCCAGACGAGTTCAGGTGAAACAGTGTTGCAATTTTTGATGCAAGTAAATCCACCTCAGCATCTTCCCGAAAAGGGTAGCACATGAATGTTGCGACTGGCTCCGATAATGCAAAGTCTTGAAACTGTTTGTTAAAGTCTGACAGACAGTTTTCAATCTGCTCTGTGTAGCGTCCACTGTCAAGTTGCGCACACGCCTTCCCTTGTGTCTCCAGTTCTGATATGAGCTTCTGAAAGTTTGTCAAGTCATGGCGCTGCAACTTTGCGCACAGATGTTGCATTTTTCGTTTGAACGCATTAACTGAGCTGATCACCTTGACCACTGTTTTGTCTTTTCCTTGCAGTTCAACAGGTCATTCAACATGTTGGTCAGATCGCTTAAAAATGCTAAGTCTTTCAGTATCTGGTTAAAGAGTGACGGAGGGAGGGGATGGTTGGGAATGTATGTGTTTCTGTTCTGTTAAAAAAAGCAAAGAAATGTCAAACCTGCTACCCTTTGTTATTCCCAATACAGCCTGTAATAATTTATGAGGTTTTGAGCAATAAACATACTTTGAAAAAAAAAAAAAAAAAAAAAAATGCTAAGTCTAGTAGCCACTGAGCGTCATTTAGCTGGTTGAATTCTGCATGTTTAGACACAAGGAAAAACTCCAGATGCACACGGAACAGCCGTCACTGAAGAGATCTGGCGCCAATAGAACAGGCGGTTTTTGTTGCCACATCCATTATCTCTTTCACGTTGAGCATTTTTGTGCATAAAGCTGGTTGGTGTATTATGCAGTGGTAATGGAGGAAGTCGGGGAAGGCATCATCCTCTCTGCATTTGGCAATAAATCCATTTGTGCGGCCAACCATCGCGGGCGCACCGCCGTGGTGATGGCCACCAATTTGCACACTGGAAGCTGAGTTTTCTCGATGAAGTTTTTGAAAGATTGAAAAATGTCCTCTCCTCGCGTGTGTTCTTTCATGGGCAGTACTGTTAACAGCTCCTCTTTTGCAGTCATATTGGTAAACACCATACGAATAAAAATGCACAACTGGGCTGTGTCACTCACGTCTGTGGACTCGTCTAATTGCAGTGAGAAACACTCGCAGACTGCGATATCCCTCCTAAGTTTCTAGGTCACATCTTCGGCCATTCCTTCACAGCACCGTGGAACAACAAATCAGCCGCTTCAACGAATGCCTCTTTAATCATCTCTCCGTCTTGGAAGGATTTCTTATGTTTAACGACGATGTGATTTACCCGGAACGATGCTTCTTTGCTTTCGTGGTAAGCTGTGAGAAAAAGGCCTGCTGTCCAGACAACTGGGATTTTAGTTATTTCACCTTTCTCCTTCTCAGTTCACTTTTCGGAGGGAAGTCAGTGTCGTAGCTTTAATGAACAGTCTGAAAATGCCGCTCCACATTTCTTCCTTCTTCTGAATAGCAATGGTAGATTTGCAGATGAGGCAAATGCACTTTGAATAGGAGAGTGTGAAAAAAAGTCTTCCTCCCATTCTGTATGGAAGTGGTAGGTTTTTGGCATTTTACTTGGTCCAGCTCCCCCATTCATTTTTATACTTTTTTTTTTTTAGATTATTAGAAATAACTTAGCTAGGCTAACTCGGCAACTCACTAGCTTGCTGGAATTTTGCCGCTGCTGCATGCACATGCGTCCTGAGTGCTGACCCATGTGTCAGAAAAAAATCAGACTCAGAATAGGCTGGTTGTCCCGTATGTCAATCAAGTGACAAATAGTATATTGGCATAGTGAGGATGGATGATAGGCTGACATCTTTATTTATTTTTTTAACGCCATGTGATCTACCCCCACTGCCTTTGCGATCGACCGGTAGATCGCTATCGATGTAATGAGCACCCCTGCTCTACAATAACAAAAAACAGAAAAAAGTAGCAAATCTTTACATTTATTTTAGGAATCTGATGTTTGACTTTTCATTTACACATAACAGAATAACAATTACTCAATTTTCAAAATTACTGCCAGTGTATTGCAAGCCTGACGGCCCGGCCGTGACACACCACACCCGGTGATCGGCTGTCGGACAGTCTGGCGAGGTCGGTGACTCGAGTCTGTTCGGAGTGTTCTGTGCGGTCGTCTGCCCGGGGGGGCCGTTCATTTTGACTGACCTCACATGCTCGGCAGTCGGACTCAAATGACCAATCTGATTGGTGGAGAGCTAACACGGAAACGAGGAGCGGGATGAGCGTGACTAGAGTCTCTCAAATTTGGAGGAAAATCTTTTAAACTGACCTTTTGTTTATCTGAAATGAGGCACTTTTTTGACCAACTCGGGGAGGCAGTGGGATCAGTCCCACTGGCTTTTCCGCCGGGGGTCGGCCGTCTGGTCGGTGTGTCAGGGGCATAAGTTGCCCTCCACCAGACCTCGGGAAATTATTTTTAAGATTTTTTTAAAACTACAGGCACAGTATGAAGGCTTGGTTGGAAATTTAAGCGCAGTCATATTTTCAAATCTCCAGTTAGCTTTTAGCACAAACTTAATGTAGGGCCCTATGGAGTCGGCCCTTTGGGCCGTATGGGGACATTATTGGGCTCTACATGCTGCCATCAGTGAGGGACTGGCCCCAGCCGGGCCCTCGTCAAAAAAAGACACTCGCCACAGGGCTAAACAACTTCTCTGGGGGAAACAGTGATTGGTAAGTCTAACCTGTCAATCAACTGTAAATTGTGGAAGAATAGGTTCAAAGGTCCGATTCTGTGGCTGGTTCAGATAAGTTGTATTCAGTGCACAGTAGACACCAAAGTTCCCAAGAAGCTGTAGAATTCTTTCTGACCAGAATGAGTTTCTTGCCATGTTTTTTTTTACAGGAAACAAAAGGCTAAACAAAAGCTGTGAAGACTTCCAACTCACACGTCTGTCTAGATTCGCCATCTGCTTTCATTAGTTAAGGTGTGAAAGTCTGTCGGCGCCAACTTGGGCTCTAAACACTTCAAAGGAAAACGGGTGGTGATGGCACAGAGGATATGACACATGCCTTTGGTGTGGGAGATCTGGGTTCAGTTCCCACTGTGATACATCAACCTGATCAAGACACTTAACCCCTAGGTGCTCCAGAGATGTGTGACATATAGCAGTTGTAAATCGCTTTGCATAAAAGCATCAGCTAAAGGACATGTAATGTAAAAATGCATCCTCACAGCTAAGTTAGGAAAAGGCAGGCAGAAGTAACCAAGGTAAAATAGTTTCAAGACAGTCAAAATGTCATACTGAAAAGCAGGAACTTGATCATCAACAGGGAAGAGAATCTTAGGCTAAGATGAGACTAAAAACTGTACTTCATTTTCTTCTACATAATATGCGGAATAGTAGAGCACACAATAATCTGGGTCCGAACTGGTCCAAAAAAAAACCCAAACACGATTTTCTCCTCCACCTTTTTTTCCTGATCGCACTGAGACCAAAATACCATGAGGAAAGGGATCCCGTTGAATGATTCATGATGTTTATCAAGTCTTTTTGGCCTCTCATCCTGCCTGTCAAGGCGACATGTCCCTCCCACCGCCTCCTGCCATCCTCTGCACTTCCTCTACACCGGTGTTCAACTTTCAAAACCACTCGAGAAGCTGATTAACGCCCACCACCCCTCCTCTCACGACAGGAAGACCTGCTGTAGAGCGTGGACATCTCGGTTCAAGCAGCACTTCATGTTCCCTCTGGGAACAAACATGGTTCGGGAAAAGCACACAAATGAATGTGCACTCACGTCAGCAAGCGGACCGGTGCAGGAAAAACAGGTCTTCGCAGGAAATGCACTGTTATTGTCATCAGGAAAGCAAGACAGACTAAATTTGAAGCTAACTTTGGGTTAATGTTTTTTTACATCTTCAGTGTCAGGCACCAACATTGAAGCTGCAGATCTAAACTAGGGATCTTGGTGTAGTTCTGGATCATACTATTGGGTATTTCAGCAGTCACAATACACACAGACAACTGGGAAAATCCTGGTGTCCCAACAAAAGCCACAGTTCTACACTAAAGAAAGCTTTTCATCTCCTGCTGGCATGTCTACAAGGACAACAAGGCATGGCACGTTCCAAAGTTATGCAGTTACTAAAACATACCCCATGACACAGCAAGTACAGTGCTCGGGGAGGTTGTAATGCTACAACTCATTGACTAGAAAGCCTTGGCATTCAGCCTAGAGGAATACCATTTCTGACTAAATGAAGCACTGACAGCAGGGCCATGGGAGGTGTGGATGCCCGATGACAGCTGGATGACAGCTGGAGATGACGACAGTCTCACTTGGGACTACAGAGTAAGAGCACAAAAAAAAAAGTTAAAGAAAAGGAAAACAAACAGCATGGTATTCACGTAGCTGTAGACACCTTATTACAAAGCTAACAAAGTGGCTTCACACATTGCCTGTGAGAGGTGAGAAACCACATTCCCACACTGTGGCAGCATGGTAGGTGATGCTAACCAAACATGTGGTGAATCAAGAGAATAATATCACTTTATATGTGAAATAAGAATAAGGCCTGCACGATATTACTTGCAATAAATAAACAGATGCTCAGTTCTGCATTTCTGCTGCTTTCAGTATTCTGCTTATATTCAACAAACTGCTTTTTTGAATTTAAAACAAAGGTACACACAAAAGGTTACTACTTTTCTACTGTTATTTTCTCTCAACTTACACAAAAAACCTCTGAGAGCCTACCGCGTATGTTGCAGCCTTTTGCAATATGTAAATTGCACCAATTCAGCGCAGTGACCATACAGACATTTCATACACACGACGTGTGTAACTCCGCTGACCCGCCATACGACCCGTGCTGGACCAAATCATAATGAGTCAGCCGTCACTCTGAATAGCGTCCATGGCACTCCCCTCTCTCCCTAGCTCTTTTAATCAGCTCTTGTTGAAAACGGGTGAAGGAGCTTTCTCAGAGATACATTAAAAAAATATCCCACGCTACTTATTTCAGATAGTTAATTTTCATTTAAATGTGTTGCAGCTGTATGTCTATACAACATACAACTTCATCATAAGAAGAATGTAGCATAATATGGATGTGAAAGCAGTTATAAATAGCCTCTGTGACAATAAAATATGTTTTGGTTAAAATCAACAAATAATTGTGATAATTAATCGTGATCACAATATTGATCAAAATAATCGTGATTATCTAGAGTTTTAAGCAACTAAATAAAACCCTTGGCTAAAAGGCATCGACACCCTTATGTTTTGCCTAGCTATAGAGCACATTACAGGCCTTTTTACAGCAGTCGCAGCCAAGCTGGCGTGCGCAAATGAGACGTCATGAGATCATCGTAAGTATTTATACTTGCGCGTGGTGGTCGTGACACTAGCTGCAGTCTTCTCCTGAACAGAGGTGGCGCTAACAAGCAAAGGCTACTGACTTTGCTATTTCTACGGACTAGAAGAAGAAGAAAAAGGTAAACAACGGCCGAACTGGCAGCAGCATTGCCGTCAATGTTTCAGTTTGATTGGATGACCTACTTGGTGGGATCGAGCCTTTCATTCACCATAAAAGAACTCATCTTAACCCCATGAGTTTAAATAGAGACCTGCAGTCAGTCTGAGAGTCCTGGCATCCGGTTGGCATCCACGCTTCCTGTTTCCGCTTTGTCGTGCGCCGATGAAAAGAAAAGTGTGGTGCACACTCTCTGCACGCGCGGCAGCAAGATCTACGTCAGTTTGACGTCACATTGGCGTGCGCATCCTCGGGTGCGGCTAGTACACCGGATGCTTACTTCCTTCACTGAAACCCAACATTGGCTGTAAATCGCGTACTGCAGACATGTCCAATACAAATGTAATTCCTAGGACAGTGGGCTATCCTTTTCAAAAGTCATGCTCAGAACCAGAACACAACCTGGTGAAATGCCCATTAATGATTAACTCAAGTCAACTCAGAGATAAATTACTTGGTTTAATATGTGCCATTTTCAAGATGTAGAGCTCTATCCTCACCCTGAAGACCTCATGGAGAGGAAACCCAGAAACGAGAGGTAGCAAAGCAAGATGAGACAGCAAAGTGAGATGACTAATTCAAGTTGAAATAAGCAAGAACATGTGCCTTTCTCATTGTTTTGGAACCAATCTGTTGGACTCCCACCTAACTCATGAAGCATTTCTGTAATCATCAAGAGTTCTGACTAGAGCCCGACCAATAAATTGGCGGGCCGATATTATCGGCCGATATTAGGCATTAATAATGGCAATTTTTTTATATATTCATTCATCTTCAATAAATATTTAAAAAATAAAATAAAAGACGGTCAACCGTGATATGAGTGTTGGCGATGCATAGTTTGTCCACCAGAGGGTGCTCTACAACGTCCCTGTTGGCAACACTGATGAAGTTTAATATCTTAACTTTGTATTTTTATACATTTTATTTCTCAAAACTTAAATATATTATGATGTTCCTCTATTCTGTTGTAACAATAAAACTCATTATTATTTGACTGAGAACTCATAAATAACTACAAATAACTAATGTTAGGGAAATCTGTTTATGTTTGGTTACACGTTTCTGGATTTTTTTTTTTTAAATATATATTGGCCGATGTATCGGGATATTGGATTTTTAAATAACCAAGTATTTGTATTGTATTGGCCTTAAAAATCCTTTATTGGTCGGACTCTAGTTCTGACTAATTCCATTTACTTAAAACCCCCAGAACAGAGCTGCAGTAAAAACCCAGCACCTTTGTCAAATTAAATCCAAAGGAACCAGGTTTAAAGGTTTGGCAGGAAGCTAATGATTACACAACCAGCTGACTTTGAACCAACTCCAAAAGGCACTACTTTGCAGACTAACTTATCTGATAACTTATTATATTAGCCCCTCTATACATTTAGGTCAACAATACATTTTGGCCCACCTACTTTTTGTCATTTTTTTCCCCAATATTTTTTACGTTTTTTAAGTGAGACTAAATGAGACATGCAATAATACAGTCAAAGATATTTGACTTTTCTCATGACATTAAAGTAATAAACTCTATGTCTGGCCATTGATGTGACTCTTATTTTCTAGTGTGGCCCTTAAGGAAGTTGAGTGTGACACCCCTATACTAAAAAGGGGAAACTCATGGTGGAAGTTGCATAAACGAGCCCCCAGTGAGTCCAACTGTCCTCCCATCCTCTTCACATTCCAGTCGTCCAGTTGTCTGAGCCTCATCAAAGATTAAAAACATTACTCATCATGGGTGGTGTGTGCAGAGACTATATCCATGTCAGACAGAGCTGGAACAGCGGCAATAATAAAAAAAATTGCATGCGTTAGTATGGAATCTTTTTGTTAGACTGTGACTGTGAACCAAGTTCTTCACAAAAAGGGGCCATGAGTTACATTCTTACTGCTTTATAGCACACAGTGACCATAAAGTAACTATGATGTATGTGTGAAGTTGAGGGGGTTTCAGCGGCAGCTTTGTCTTCAAATTCAAGTTCTCACCTATAGAAATTTAAAGATCCATCCAATCCCAGCACATTTTGCAAAAATGTGAATTCATTACTACAGGACTGTAAATGTTTACTGTAAATGCAGCATTTAAAACTAGTGAAAGACAAGACTGATATCTATCCTGAATTACGATATCCAAAATCTGAGACGATTTCTAGGCACATTTCACAACATCAATAGAATATCGATACACTGCCCAGCCCTAGTTCGTACGGAATCATACAAAAATGTATGCACACCAATTCATATGATATCCTACAAAATTAGCCAATCGCCAGCTGGACACATGACACGGGGGCGGCTGTGGCTCAGTGGTAGAGCGGTTGCCTGCCAATCGGAAGGTTGGTGGTCGATCCCTGCCCCTGCAGTCATTGTCGAAGTGTCCTTGGGCAAGACACTGAACCCCGAGTTGCCCCCGGTGCTGCGCATCGGAGTGTGAATGTGTGTGAATGTTTATCTGATGAGCACCTTGTATGGCAGCCCCGGCCACAGTGTATGAATGTGTGTGAATGGTGAATGTCTCCTGTAGATGTAAAAGCGCTTTGAGCAGTTGTTAAGACTGGAAAAGCGCTATATAAATACAGCACATTTACATTTGCAAGGGTAGTTGAGTTTAGCTGACAAAAGGAGAGTTGAAGATACCGGCCATAGAGATGTCTGCCTTCTCTCAAATATAATGGAATTAGATGACACTCGGCTTGTGGTCCTCAAAGCGCCAAAAAATACATTTTCAAATACAACAGCAGTGTCTTCACTTGAGGTCCCGCCCGTGCACCCGCTCGACCAATCATGAGTCAAGCCCAGCTGTCAATCATGACGTTTCACCCCTAACTAATAAAAAAACAAACTAATCAGAAGACTGAACACTTAAAAAAACATGAGCATGATCAGAACTACCTCAAATGAATGAACATCTTTGGGAAAAAAAGTTATTTGACTTGTACTAAGATTTTTTTAGATTGGCCCATGTCCCATCCACTAAAATGGAGGGGGCGGGATATGGGACTTATACTGCAGCCACCCACTAGGGGACGATCCAGATGTTTTGGCTTCACTTATACAGTCTATGCATCCACCGCTGGTATCAGCGCGCAATATGAAGCTACTCATTGACATCAGCTTGTGACCATATACTGTACATATATTTAATATTAACGGTCAATGCTTGTGACAGTGCCAGATGTAAACAATAATGGCGTTCTCCTCTGCTGAGCTGTAATGTAGGTGAGCTAGCAGTAACGCTTTAAACCATTATATTGAGATATTGCAATATCTCAATATGGCCAATATCGCCAGCTCTGGGCAACTCACGTAAACATTTTTTTTTTTTTTTTATCTAGACTGCCAAATTGCACTATATGCAAGGGGAATTGGGAGTGAACTGTCCATTTAAATTAGAAAGACATAGATATCTAGATCGACAAAACCTGTGAACATCATCAACATATCATTTACTAGATTGCCCCTCAATAACCATAATTACATGATGTCTGTTAAATGGTTTATTCCCCGATATACTCAATGAGAAGGTGACTTTTTTAAGAGCAGCATCTGGAGCAAACTTTAGTTCATTCATCATTTAAGCACCACTTTTCTCTTGTGTTTTCAGAGAGTCACAGAAAACTCCAACTACAAACTGCATACAACTTACAACACCACCTTAGAGCCGGTGCCTGAGAATTTAACGTTAAGCCACGTGCTGTATGTAGAGTCGCATTTTCCCCGTCTGCCACCAGGAAACGGTAGCGTATCGTATTACTTGCTAGCAGACGTTAGCTAACATAACGTAAATTAAAGTATAGCTTGTAGGCTAAAGACGTTCCCTGGTTCAATTCGTTTCAATTCAACTGCCACAAACGGTTGTTGTTTCCATGAGCAACACACCCTTTTAACGTTTAATTCACTTTAGAGAAGTCAACTTTCTGTGAACACGTTTAACGACCTTCCTCATAATGTTAGCTAACTTTATTTAAAACTACATTAACGTTACATGCTGACTTTAGGGCCATTTAAGGTAAAACCAGACCCTATGTTAAAATAAAGTTAAGGTCTAGATATGTCGTTATTACCCCCAGCGTGCCCCTCCGCCCCTCCCCTCCCCTCCGCTCCATGACTCCCTCCCTCACCTGTCTTGAAGCGGAGGTCTTCATCGTCCTCGGAGCCGAACTCCCGGAGGAGGGAGAGGAAGAGGATCCCGAAGGCGTTCTGGATCCCAAACACCGAGCCGTTACACCACATGGCAGCCAGCATGACCAGCCACCCCCAGCCGCCCTCTGGGTGTACAAACTCGACCTCCTCCGCTCCAGGAGCCGCGGGTGGCTCCGAAACGGACACTTTGCTGTCCCCGTTCTCCTTCCTCTCCTCCTCAGACTGCTTCTCCTCCGCGGGCACGCCGACGGGCACCTCATCTTTACCCGCTGGATCACATTCTGGCATATTGTTCCCTTCTGTCATCGTTTTTATATCAGGCTTGTATCAATGATGAGAAAGAAAAAAAAAAACTACAACAAACACGTTGACGTGACGGGAGTAAGGAAATAAAACTCAAAATACAGTTATCTCTGAACAATGACGTCTGTTGGCTTAGCGTGAAGTTGCATCCGTTAACGTGAGGCTGTGTTCAGAGGGTGGTGCTGCTTATGCAGCATCTGGTCCTACAGTAGCTGTCAAAAAGCGGCTGTTGCAGTGTTATAAATAGAAACCGCGAAGGGGGCGGGGCTCCGGGGAATCCTGCAGCTGATTGGATTGGATCCTGGATTGATTGACAACCAAAATTAAGATTTAAACTAAGATTATAGGCCTGCGTTTTGCACGACTGCGACGATAGGCGAGTGTGTGTACTCCGCCTAACGTGTCTCCCTTCAGCAGCTCCCTCACTGCAGACATGAAAGCTCGGGCACTCCCCCTTCCCAGCTGTTAAAAATAGTCAAACTGCAGAACAAGCAGATGGACAGACATGCAGAACAGAACGATGTGGAGCGTGCAGTGAGCATAAAAGCACTGAAAAAGTTGGTTAAAATATGAGTGAACTGTGGTCGGAGATCATAAGACAAAATAAACCATAAAAAAACACATGATCCCCCTTGAAATAAACCTACTTTATTCAATATAATAATGTTAGGTTACTATGCAGTTTGACACGACACGTTTTTATAGGGGATCATTTTGTAAAATGAAGTAGATGTAAAAAACAATAATAATAATAATAAAGCATAGGCTACTAAAATGTAGCCTAGTAACTGGTGTAACTGGTGTAGTAACTGGTGACTTAGTAACTGGTGACTATAAAACAAATACTAAAGGAGGATGCATACTTATTACAAACTTAGCACAAAAAGCAAGGAAATTTGTGTTTGGTAGATTATTTCTATGTGGTAACTATGCTTTATGGCAATAAATCTTATACCGATGTAAGGAACATGCATTTGTGGGATAAGCAGCTGCAGAGCTGAGTATGTGGGATATGCCCATGAAAAAATATACCAAATCTTCTCTGCTATTGACTTCTTTGGTGGATTGGATGATTGAGGAAACAAGACATTTTGGCAATTTAACAATTTATTAATTTCACAAACAGGACCCCGAGTAGCGTGTGGAAGAACCATACACAGCCACATCAGCCTGGCACCTCCTGCTCATGCTGGTCACACACTGCTGTGGGACAGCATCCCATTCTTCAGCCAGCAGTAGTCGCAGGTCAGCCAACGTGGTTGTGTTCAATGGGGTTGAGGTGAGGACTGCTGGTGGGCCAGTCCATCCTCTCCACTCCCACATTCTGGAGGTAGTCTCTATGAACCCCGCCCTGTGGGGGCGAGCGTTGTCATCTTGGAGGCTAGAGTTCAGTCCCACACTGTGGAGATATGGGATGGCCACTGGTTGCAGAAACAGGCCCCTGATTGTCAGCACCGGGGAGTGGGGGTGGGGGGGAACCAGAAACTCAAAACCAGAGTCAACAGCAAAGAAAAGCTGTTTGGCATTGGCAGACAATTTGGCAAATTTTTGCCACAAATGCATGTTCCTTACAAATGGGGCACCATTTCAAAGGGAACTAAACACCAATCGCCATTTCTAGCCACTGGGGGGGCATAGGCAGGCTGGGGGAACTCATGGTAATGTTAGAAAACTTCATCATGCCATGGGACCGTTAAATCAAACCATTTCCTGTTGTAAGATTTAATGTAGGTAACCTGCAGGACATGGCGACATCTTTGTAAATGATAATGTGTATTCTACCATTTAAAGAAACAGAGCTGGACTTCTATGTTCAGGGTAGTGTTTTGTAATTATTAATTATGAGTATGTTTTTTTTTGTTGATACATTTTAAAAATGAACTTAAAATTGCACAGCAATTTGATCTACTCCCTGAATGTCCAGGTAGTATTCATAGTGATTTTTCTTCATCTTAGAAACATGGCACATTACGAATGCAAAACAGTGAACTTTGTGTTGTTTGAATAATTGTTTAATGAAAACTTAGCTAGAGAAGGCTTTTTGGGCCCAAGTTTCACACAATTTGGGAAAAACAGAATGAGGGCGATTAAAGTCTGACATTATGGTATGAACATGAGAAAAATCATGAGTCATAGGGGGAAACATTTTCTAAAAAGATAAACTCTAAACAACCAGACAGTTTAGAGACTGTTTTTATTTCCTTTTAAAAAGGGAGGGCTGCCAGTGAAATTCAACTTTTACAACCCAACATATAGAAGAAAATTCTGTCGATTTCCCCAACAACTGCCAAGGGATTACATTTTCATTTTTATTTCTGATGCTCATGTGGTTTCATCAGAGATCTGAGCAACATTAATGATGCTCAAGACAAAGAAGTATCTGAAAGTCACATGGAAAAGAAAGAAAAAAAAACAATAGGAATAATAGTTCTGCATCCTCTTTGCCTGGGGCCTGGTCACACGCCCAAGCATGTAGTCTGTAGGGCTGCTTTTATATCGTTATTGCAATATCAACTGGGGCGATATACACATCACGAAAGGCTGCGACATATCACGATACACACTCCGATTGTTTGTAGTATTACAAAATTACAGTTCATTTAGATACTGTCATTCTTTTTTAGTGGTGCCTTTTATATTCAATTCTGTGTTAAATTTGTTCAATAAAATAATGTGGGAAAATATTTCATTTTGCTTGTTTTAAATTCAACAAGCAATTTTTGGATTTTAGTAACTTGAAAGCAGCAGAAATGCAGAACTGAGTACAGTTTAATAGCCGTTTATTTATCGCAAGAAATCTCGTTATTGCAATATTTAACAACCTTATCATAAATCGCATATTTTGCTCATATGGTGCAGCCCTTGTTGTCCGTCTTATAAACCAGCCAATGTGATCCACAGGTGGGCGGAGCCCTCTCAGCTGTCCACTTTGACCACTTTGGGTGCCTGTGTGTCCTTGTCTTCCGTGTCCACCGGTCCCCTCCTCTTCCTCAGGCCCTTCATCTTACGTGTCTGCAGCTTGGACAGATCCTGCTTCTGCATGTGTACCCGGCCGAACTTTGTACCAAAGGTATCATGGGAAATGTTCTTCTTCTTCTTGGGCTGTATCAGTGATAAAGAAAAGCATTAATGACAAGTTCGAGAAATAAACTCGCTTATATTCAGAGAACTTTTTGTGGCAGATGTTTTAAAAAAAATAGGCACAGTGATATTTTCAAAAGCTGCAGTAAGTAATGCTGCACATAGACTGTTGATCTTTGACCTCAATTAGAAAACAAATACACCCCCCCCCCCTTCAGAAGTTCCTTCCCCAGATTCACGAACAGAGATACCCCTACATTTACAATCAGAGTACACAGTGGGGCTTGAAAGTTTGGGCACTGCAGGTAAATTTATTTTTATTAATGTGCATAAAGAAGCCAAGAAAAGATGGAAAAAATCTCCAAAAGGCATCAAATGACAGATTAGAAATTCATATTATATGTCACAAAGAGTTAGATTTTATTTCATCATTTACACTTTCAAAATAACAGACAACAAAAAAATGGCGTCGGCAAAAGTTCGGACACCCTGCAGAGTTTCTAGCATGCACCCCCCCCTTTGGAAAGCTGAGACCTGGCAGTGTCATGGATTGTTCTCAATCATCATCTGGAAAGACCAGGGGATGTCAATCTTAAGGTTTTAAATGCCCAGACTCATCTGACCCCCCCCAACAATCAGCACCATGGCTTCTTCTAAGCAGTTGTCTAGAAAACTGAAACTGAAAATACTTGACGCTCACAAAGCAGGAGAGATGTAGCAGCTGTAAGAAGATAGCAAAGGGTTTTCCAGACGCCATTTTTATGTTTTCTTGTTTTGAAAGTGTAAATGATGGAAATAAAAGCTAACTTTTTATAACATATTATACAAATGTCTAGTCTATTATTTGATGCCTTTTGGAGATTTTTCCATCTTTTCTTGGCTTCTTTATGCACATTAATACAAATTTTTACCTGGGGTGCCCAAACTTTCGAGCCCCACTGCATTGACTCCAATCAGAGGGAATCGATCGGGACAAGTGTTTACATTAGGGTTTACGTTGGGAGCTAATATTTTGTAAACTTTGTAAACAATTTGTAAACTTTAGAATATCTTTTAGAACCAAAAGAAGTTCTGTGGGTAAGATAGAACATTGTTGGGCTGCACAGCACGAGTCTATAGTGACTGGCCCAATGGGGGGGGGGGTTTAAACCCGGAGCACAGATACCTGGAGCTCAGCCTGGTGAAAATTGTCTACAAGTCACAATGGAAGTTGTGAGAGGTTGTAAGATGTTCTAAAATGGTAACTAAGCAGAGGTCTTTCCTCAGGACAAACTTTACATGTTTCAATCCACTAGGATCTAAGAACAGCGTCACAGCCCGTTTATTTTTTTCGGGTGAGTTTAATAGCTTGGTCATATGCATAGATGAATAAACAAAATAAAGCTCCTGTTTGGATCAGTTATCCCACATCTGCCCAGTACATGGACATCTCATTTACATTTCATTCCCATTTCTCATCAAAGCAAAGTTTTCTTTTACCTTTAGGGCTTTGGGCTGTCTGTGAGCTAACTTGTACAAGTCATCTGAAGCCATATGTGTTCTCCTTAAGACCAAGTCAAACGATGGCCCGATCTCCTCAAGCTCTATCCGCGGCGTGCGGCACCCAGACTTCTTCAGCAGACACCTGCAATGACACGTAACACCCAGATTAGAGCCTGACCGATATATTGGCGGGCCGGTATTAGGAATTCCCAAACTATCAATATTTATAATGGCTGATTAAATAAATAAAAAAAATCACACACACACACACATGGGAACAAGTATTAGATACTATATAGATTTTGCAGGTTTTCCTACTTACAAAGCATGTAGAGGTCTGTAATTTTTATTATAAGTACACTTCAACTGTGAGAGGAAGAAGAAGGATGAGTACAACCCCAAGAACACCATCCCAACCGTGAAGCATGGAGATGGAAACATCATTCTTTGGGGATGCTTTTCTGCAACGGGGACAGGCCGACTGCACCGTGTTGAGGGGAGGATGGATGGGGGCATGTATGGCCAGATCTTGGCCAACAACCTCCTTCCCTCAGTGAGAGCACTGAAGATGGGTCGTGGCTGGGTCTTCCAGCATGACAACGACCCGAAACACACAGCCAGGGTAACTAAGGAGAGGCTCCGTAAGAAGCATCTCAAGGTCCTGGAGTGGCCTAGCCAGTCTCCAGACCTGAACCCAATTACATTGCCTAGCAACAGCCCCGAAACCTGAAGGATCTGGAGAAGGTCTGAATGGAGGAGTGGGACCAAATCCCTGCTGCACTGTGTGCAAACCTGGTCAAGAACTACAGGAAACGTATGATCTCTGGAATTGCAAACAAAGGTTTCTGTACCAAATATTAAGTTCTGATATTCTGATGTATCAAATACTTATGTCATGCAATAAAATGCTAATTTTGGTATTTTAAAATCATATAATGTGATTTATTGGATTTTTAGGTTCTGTCTCTCACAGTTGAAGTGTACCTATAATAAAAATTAGACCTCTACATGCTTTGTAAGTATCAGCCGATACTTACATCATCTATCAGCCGATAGATCGGATTTTTAAATGAACCAAACTGAATTTACCTGTAGCTGCGCATGTAGATTTTCCCTTCCACGGCTGTGAAGTGTAGAACATGTTCTAAACCCGCCAGACGCACCGCAGACACAGTGGGACCTCTGAAGAAGTCTGAAAGGTGGGTCAAAGAAATGGACAAGGACATATAATGAAAAAATACACAATTAAAATAATAAACCCCCTAAATGAAATCTAGAGACACATTCACAGAATGTAATACCAAGTGTATACCTATCAGCAGACTCTTCAGACGTTTGTGTTCAACGTCTGAATCAAAGGCCTCCCCTGCAAACACCAGCATTGGTTTGGTCCCCTCAGGAACTTTGCTGTTCTGCAACAGAAATACACAAAAACAACAGCAGTTTTCTTTCAATCATAAGTAAAACCAGACAGAAAAAATGATTGCTCATGTGTGGCACGCAACTACGACAACAGAAAGAAAACTTAGACAAAAACTGCCAAAGTCAAGTTTATTCTTCTGTCTGAACCCGGTTTTACTTTAACTTAAAGGTGCTTTAAGCAATGTCACGCGTGTTTTTGACTAGAACATTTGTTGTCACATACAGGAAACATGTCCTTGCTAGCTGCCTGTCCCCTGAACACACTGTAAAAAATATCTCACTATCTGCTAGCTGCCTGTCCCCTGAACACACTGTAAAAAACATCTCACTATCTGCCTGTCCCCTGAACACACTGTAAAAAACATCTCACTATCTGCCTGTCCCCTGAACACACTGTAAAAAACATCTCACTATCTGCCTGTCCCCTGAACACACTGTAAAAAACATCTCACTATCTGCTAGCTGCCTGTCCCCTGAAAACACTGTAAAAAACGTGGTCTCTGTAGACAGAGACCAGGGTCTACAAACGGCAACGGGTTAGTGCACAGAAGGGAGGGGACGGGATAAGGAGGGAGGAGGGGGAAGCTAGTCTCGTTTTTGTTTGAAAATACTTTGAAAGAAGACGCAAACACACAAGAAGTAACGTCTCCCAACATCACTTAAAGCCCCTTTAAGACACCTGGTCAGGCCGGTTTGGCTGTCATGGTGATACTACAGTTCGGTCTCATATGTTTGTTTAGGTGTCTGATCTCAGTTTATCAGAGCTATGGATTTTATTGTTTAACAACATTCTGTGTAGTTTATAAAGCTGTAATAACTTTATTCTGTTCACTATTTATGGACGGACGGACGGACGCACTTTGTTCCCAAAACCTCAACTTAGATCAACACTGGTGGCTGTAGCAAATCATTCGGTATAATATCACATCAAAACCAAAAGTTGGAATATTTTTGGAAAGTATTCTCATTTGCCTTCTTCCTGGGAGTGAGAGGAGACAAACAATATTACAGTTATGTATACATACACAGTTATACAGTTATGTCTCACAACAGGACATGGTTAGCCTTGCTAAGCATCCCATTTGTTTATGCAGTGCACAAGCAAAGAAACCCAACTTTGTGGTTTGTTGAGGAGAGCCGTGCTGACGCTACTTCCTGTTGAACAGCACCTTGCCGTCACAGTGAGGTTGCCAGGTTTGGTACCATCTTATCTGTACGAACCCAAAACCAGACTATCCACACTGGCCACATCTGGCAACCCACACTACAGCAACAGATACTGCTCACGAGTACAATAAAACTGGTTCCGACAAAGAACTCACCTCAGTACAAAGCGGACATAGCATGTATTATATCCAACTGTAGGTATCCACAGCATGACATGTCACAGATCTTTTACTGACCCTTCATCCCAGTTTGACTACAAAACAGAAAATCATTTTTTTCCTTAACAGAACAGACGTTAGCTGCAACCGTTACCTTGATATCACTCAGAGAGACGTACTTCTCAACTCCAACTTCAATCATATCTAGCACGTGAAAGTCAAACAGACGACCTGCAAACACACAAAGGGAAACAATAACACACACTTCACATGGTGAGAAGTGAACAGTCAGGAGGACTTGTCCATCTCTAATATTACATATTTTCCTACATTACATACTAAGAGATTATTACTATTATTATTAAGATAATGGTGGGATTAGGCTGACACTGGGGCTCATGGGAGCTGACTGGACCCCTTACAATCAGCAGGCGATGATTCTTCGTTACTACAGTTGGGAAGATCCAAATGTTGATAGCGTCAAACCTCCTCCCTATTTTACCGCGGTACACGGTACCACCGTGACTGATTAAAACTGATGACGTAAGGCTCAGATGGGGCTCACACATAAGCCTTTTTAGGCATTAAATTATATGCCTAAAATATTGTATATAATAAAAATAAACTATATTTAATCCTTGTCACCTATATACTGTAAGTGCATTGCATTTTTATAACGTTTCTCATTTTAAGACCCTGCGGTATACCGTATTACCGCCCAACCCTGTTCATTACTACATAAAATATAAAGTGACACACTTGGCAGCTGAAAATACAGCACATGCGTAGAATTGTGGGTAAAAGAAAAGTCTTCGCTACAATGAAAATACAGCACGTGCGTAGAATTGTGGGTAAAAGAAAAGTCTTCGCTACAATGAAAATACAGCACGTGCGTAGAATTGTGGGTAAAAGAAAAGTCTTCGCTACAATGAAAATACAGCACATGCGTAGAATTGTGGGTAAAAGAAAAGCCTTCGCTACAATTAGAAAACAAGTAATGTGTAAAAGACTATCAAGAAAAGCGTTTATTTTTCCCTTCAGAAACGATCTACTGTACATCTAATTAGGCTATAGAAGTTACATAACTAGTCTCTCAATGTGTGTTTGAAACTGAGCGAGTGATCCAGAAACAGAAAAGAGAATTTACCAAATACGAGGTTGTTGGGCCGTTTCTTGTTGTGGGAGCCAAACACAAACAGAGAGCAGTCGGTCTTCTTGGAGAAGAATTCCTGATTAAGAGACAACAGGATAAGTAATGACACTGAAAACACATTAACAGATTTAAATAGCATTTAAGCGTTTGGGGTGTACCGAAACCTACGCAACCGGTAGGAATCGGACCCGATTAGAACGCAAATTTCGGGTGGCGAATGTCAACTGGGATATGTTCCCTCCGTCACTCTGAAACTGATGTAAAAATATCACACTCTCTCTGTAGCCTACCGTCAGCTAGCTACCGTAAATGGAGGCTACTTTTAAAATGCCACATTTTCTCTCTGGGCTCTGGTTAGCATACCAACTCAACATTTATTTTGTTGTTATTTGTTAATAGTGTAACTGTTATTTACCGTAGTAGCAATAGTGCGTTGGGTGACTTATGTTTACCTATTATATATTTAAGGACTTTCAAATGTTGGGGGGTGCCAGAAGCTCAAATGGGGCACCATTTGAAAGGGAACTAAACAGGCTTTCCAATGATATAAGATTTATTATTATATACCCTAGAGAAATAATCTACCATACACAAATTTCCTTACTTTTTGTGCCAAGTTTATATTGTTTAATTGACATAATGTTTAATTAAAAATGGATGTAATTTTTAAGTTTTTCAAGTACCGGTTTGGCATCGGAATCGTAGACACCCAAACGCCACCCAACCCTAGTGTACCCTGTTTCTTATACAATTACCAGAGATGTTGAGTCTTCAAACGGCCGTGCTATGTTCTTCCTGAAAAGCAAAACAAGGATTTTATAGGGTTAGGAATAATTCTTTTTTTTTTTTTACGTATGGTTTCCCTTGCTGTGGGACACAACATATTTAAATGTTATCAGACAGTGTTAATTTTCCGATCGGTTCTATCCCAGAAAGGACCGGAGGCCTCATTTCCACTGCATGGTTCGACTCATTTTGGCACTTTTAACTTTTAGTTTCCCACTGCACACGGTATCCCCTCGGTGTAGGTGCAATCTTCAGCTGATTACCATAGCAACGCCGTGTGAAACTGCCGTAACATTATCATCAAATCAACACTCGCTGGATCCTTTCATCAGCAACGGGTCTGCATTTTGTCACTTGTACAGTGTAGTATAGGGTGTAGTTTGCGGGCTGCCGTTTTTTAAATTTAAATCAAGTAAATAAAATAGAATTGCGGCCACTACTGACGGTATCTTGGCTTTTTAAAAATGACAGGTTTGTGCAGGATGCCCTGTAGGCCTTCACAATTCATCTTTCTAAAATCGTGATCTTGAGTCACCCTTTCCACGATATAATTTTTTTTTAATGGCTTTGATTCTCATTTTAATATTACGAGCCGACTGCATCACAGACACTGCTACTTTCTTCTGTGAGTTTTAAACACAGACTGTACTAAATAGGTTTTACAGCGCTGCATTGCTCTCCCTTCTCGTCACTGAGGATCTAATCTGTGTTTACAGGCTTGTGGTGATGCCCAATGTGCTAAAAGGCGCACTAAAGAAAAAACACTAGGTACCGGGTATTATCCACAACTTTTTCTAATGGGAAAAAAAGAGAGTGAGTTGAGACGTGCTGTGCAGTGGAAAAGCGTCCTAACAAAACACCAGAAATGCTGCCAAGTTCCGAAAGGAAAGCCGTTTCATTCTTAGTGGAAAAACAGCACATAAAATATTGATTGTGAACCAATGAAATTAAATTACAAACAAATGTGAAAATACAACAACAACAAAATAGTAATTTAAAATGCTCAGCTTTTATTTAAAAATGAATTCATTTAACTGGTAGATGACTTTAAATGGAAAACAAAACAAAGTTGTATGTATCTACTTACTTCTTGTACAGCACAGCGTTGGGCTTCTTCAGGGAGTACTGCGGAAAGAAAAGATTTCTTGTTTGAACCCATAATTCTGCTAGTGAGTCAGCAGTTTTCAAGCTCAATGCCAAATATGGTTGCAATCCTGTGTAGCCCTCTGATAACCTGTGGTAAAAACCCCTACAACTCATCAAAGGCTGTCCTCAAAAGTAATGCACTGTACATTGTATGTAATCCACGTATTTAGTACTGTAAACCCCAGACTGAGGTTTGTTGTAAGGCAGCGTCCTCTAGTGTTCGTAGTGATTATGACCGGAGCAAAGAAGAAATAAGGTGATATGTACAAGAGCGCCAAAATCCAGATGGAAAGGAGGTTGGGGTGGAGGAAGGGGGACCGGTGTTTGTGTCCCAAAAGTACTTTTTTTACCAAAACCGCAAACTCTTATCTTAACCGGGTTGTTTTCACAACCGGTCATCATTTATCAGCATTAAATAGGGGCGTAACGGTACACAAATATCACGGCTCGCTGCGTACCTCGGTTGTGAAGTCCCGGTACAGTAAGGAAAAACTCCCAACAAGTAAAGAAGCAACACAAAACGCTTGTTGTTTATTATAACTTTGTGAAAGAACAGTTTACAATTTCTTTTTAAATAAACTTTAAAATGAATTGTTAGGCAGAGGTAGCTTTAGTTCCAAAACCTAATCGTCGCGTAAAGATGACAATCACATAACGGTTACCGCTTCACAGCGTTAAATAATATGTCATATTTTGTCAGATATCATCAGTGTCCAATGTAACAGTTTACAGTTTTTGATAAAAGTTGCCAAGTGCACTAAACTTAATTTTTTCCATTGACAAGTTTATTTGACAAAGTTTATTTTCTTCTTACCAGTTTTGTTTATTTAATATATTTTTTATACATTTAGACAATATATGTTTTTACATTGTACATTTTTAATTTAAGTATACAAGAGCAGATTGGTGAAGTGTTCAATAAATGTTGAGAAATTTAATTTATGTATAAGTAATTATTAGCGTTACATTTTTATCTTTTGAATAGAGGTTTAAGAACAAGTATATATCGGCCAAAATGAAAGCAGCACTTATCACAGCATTTATTTATTTAATTCCAAAAGCCAAGGGAACTTTACCAGGATGCATAGTATCCTGAGCCATGAAATAACTGGCCTTTAATAATCAACTCTGCCTGCCTCTATGGGATTTTATATTGGGGTGTGTATACTTATGCCCCCTGTATTTTAAGGAACATTTATTTATTTACAATACATTAAAAAGAAAATTGGTGTCCTTAAAGGTTGGATTTTTCCTAATTTTTTAATTAAGGTATTACGATCAATTTCCAATTTTTTATTCCTCTTTTTAGTCAACTTAAGCAGGGGTTCCTATACTCATGAGCAGCACTGTATCATGCACCCCTCACACACAGTGTGATGTTGCCGTGTCTAAACACATCTGGAGAGTGATTAATATGACTAGTACAGCTCTATAACAGCCCATGCATCTGTGTGAAATAAGTCATGGCTTGAAGGTCTTTCTTACAGAGTTCATCATCAGGCTACTTACTATGTCCTTGAGGGCCTGGGTGATGGTTTGATTGGTGTTGCCCCCCTTCATAATCATGGCTGACTTCACATCCTCGACCAGCTTGGGCGCTCTGTTCTCCAAGAAGCGCTTGGAGCGCTTTGTCTTGGGTTTTCTGAGGATGGACACACATAATTAGCTGGGTTTGTTCATCCTGTAACATTGCAGAAGTTACGGTTGGTCACTGTATCCAAACTGACACCAGTTTTACAGCCTGTCCATGCTGAGCTATGATAAAAGCAACAGTGGCGAGAGGGAAAAAAAACGCATGCATCCTCTTTTAATCGATCGAAACTGATTTCTAGCCTTTGCCCAGTTTAACTAAATATGACAAATTGAATATAAAAACCGTTTAAAATAGTTTATTCTGCTCATGAGAAAGTGCAACACTGTTGAAAGGACCCCTTTGAGGAAAAAAATGATCCTAATTGTGATCATTAGTAGTCTTCAAAAATGATAAATAGGTTGGTCATGTTTCAGATGATTAAATTTACATTTCATAATCCTGACTGTTGGGTAGGTTAAATGGGCCATATTAACACTATTTTAGGCATCAGTAATTTGATACAAATATCCTACTATATAAACTAAAGGAACATTGAGTTCATTCAGCAAATCTGAAATTGAGTGATATTTTATTTAATTCTTCATTTCATACCTATCCAGACTAAGGTGAGCATGACAAAAGGAAACTCTTCTGCTCTCCTACCATAGTAATTCATATTATCCAGATCAACCCTTTGCTGGCAAATGGGCACAAACCTTCACCTATATGCTAAATATGTCATCTCGCACTGTAATACAAGGGTGAAACTCATCACTCAAATAAATGGGTCATGGTTTGGTTATCCTCCTATGGTTATGCAGTTCATCAGTAATCAGATTACAACTTTACAGGCATGTCAGCTAGGGTTGGGCATCGAGAACCGATTCCTACTTGAAATCGTTTAAATAAAAATTGCGATTGCAGCAGTATCATTTCTTTAATGGAATCGTTTGGAGGATTTGGTATCAAATCTAATCGTCGGATCCGAATTTAACATGCACAAGTTTTGGTTTCCGTAGCGACAGGCGCTTGTTGTGTTGCAGCCATGGAGCGCAGTAAGCGGCGCTCTAGTGTGGCTTTATTTTGGGTAGAAAAAACTGTAAAACTGCAAACCACCACTGAATCAAAATAAAACCTTCCTCTCTTATTTGTGAAATGTGAATGTGACTGGTTTCAACTCCACCCCTCAAAGAATCAGAATCCATAAGAACCAGAATTGAAAAGAAGGACCGAAATTGGAATCACAATCGTTAAAATCCAAACGATGCCCAACCCTAATGACAGCCCCTTCCATAGTGTAGCAGTTGTTGTATTTGCTTGGACAATATTTAGAGCCTTCCTCCATCTTGGACCTGTAGTTTTCTATCACGGAGAATTGGGCTTTGTTAGTCACTAGTTAACTTACTTTAAATACAGATTATATCCGTCTTTATTCCATCCTTATTATAACACTGCAGTACTCCATTCTTCCCCTGGTATGCCAGTCTGACCATGGTGTTAGTGCTAGCTCACCCCATGAAACTCTGAATACATAACCTCAGCGTTATCTCCTTGTTGATGCATCTGAATGAGAATCATATTAACTACCAAAGCAAGTTTTCACTTGCAGGAATTAGCCTTGGAGCATACAAGTAAGAAACATTCAAAAGAGAATAAACAATATGGCAAATTACTGCTACAGTCAAGAACAAAATAGATATATTACAATAAAAAAAAGTATGTACAAACAAACACACTATAACAACTAACTTTCCCTTTTAGAAAGGGAAAGGAAGAAAGTTGCCTGGTCCTGTGTATGTTGTGCAAAAGTATTAATCAGGGGGATGTGCAAAAGTTCACAGTATGTGCAATGGTCAGGAGTAATAGTCCAGGACGTGTGTTAAAGTGATCATATTATGCTTATGATCTTTTTTGAGGTTTACAAACTGCTCCAAACAGCTCTATTGTAGTCCAGCATTTATTTCCGTGACGAAGGTGCGTCACTTTGTAACACGTAATAATGCTCTCCTAGATGCTAGCGGGTTTTTTTGTTTTTTTTTATTTAAACATGTAAACCTATTCTGATATAACATCTAAACACAAGTATGAACCTGAAAATGCGCATAATATGAGCACTTTAATATAACGTCTAGTGATTGAGGGTGGGGGGGTAAGTGTCTGCCAGTCTGTCATGGGGGTACCGGGCCTTGTTCTGGTGGTGGGTGGTTTTGGTCGTGAAGGACCGCCGTCTCCTGCCTGTGTCCGGGGTGGGACTGGGAGGGACATCGAACTAATGCCACCAGTTACACGCTTGACACGACATTTAAATTTACATCGTGTGGTTTCACTGAATGTAAACGAACGAATTGAATTGACCTGAAACAACCATATAATAATTCAACCTCACGTTACTTCACTTACACGTTAAATAAAGCTGTGTAACGTGTGTAACAACAACTTGTTGGCTAATTTTAGCTGACAGACGCCCGGCTCGGCTAACGTTAGCGGTCTTAATAAAGTCAGTTCCACGAGCACCGAACAACATAGCGTTACAGACGCGTGAACACAGTGAGTTCTCAGGAATGCATGGCCAAACTTACATTATTCCGTCTAACTGCGTCATTTTTATTTCTTTCCTCGTGTCCCCGTCAGCTACACGAGCGATTCTTCCTCCACGTGAATGCAGGCGGCGGAAGACAACATTGGTGGATAACTTCCTCTTAGGGTAGAACTGTGGTTGGTTTCCTGCTTCAAATGAATTACCGCCATCTAGTGTCAAAACTCCACTCCACTCCACAGCAGTCGGCACCCTGGCATGCTACCAGGGCGGTGCTTAATGTGGACGTCTGGCTCCATCCACGTTAAGCACCGCCTTTTCAGATTTACTGAACGGCATCACCGGGGTGTGGCAGCACATTCACAAACACCACTGCATTAAGTACTTAATAAGTAGCCTAGGTTACATAATAAACACTGCAGCCTATGAACACATATTACACAGATAGGCTGCATTTGAAATATAGTCATTGCTTGCATGTAAACGAAATAAGGGATGGATTTGCAAATTGTTGCTGAATTAAGTTTGGTATTCTTTGTGTGGGATCCCCTATAAATGATGCAAAGCTGGTATCAGTGGGATATGCCAAATGAGTAAACATAAACAGCCTCCTAGGTATCAAATAACATCTAATATTTGTAGCAAAGAAATGTTATATCCCACAGCACAGACTGTCCACTAGGGCAGTGGTTTCTTCTTCTTCTTCTTCTGTGGTTGTTGGCGGTCGGCTGCCACCAATTTATTCCCTATTGCCTATCTGCCTATTCTCTAATAATGTAATCATGTCTCCAATAAACTCATTATGTCTCTAATAAACTAATCACATCTCTAATGAACTAATCTCCTCAATCTGGGCTCTGAGAGGGCCTGAAAGCCTATCTAAACAGCCCTCGCACTCCTTTGTCAGTAATTCCCAAGATGCTCAGCTCCAGGGAGCTTATTCCCCGGAGTCTTTATGTTTTCTCTCCTAGGTTGAGGTTGCACCTATATCATGATTACAGGTGCTGCCGTAGTAACGCTCGGCGCCCTGCTACGCCCTACTACGCCCTGAACTGCTCCCACTATTATTCCTAGTCATAGTTCCACTACGTTTATGGTTACAATAATTGCCCCTGTTCATCATACCAACTGTTCTAATTATTATGAATCCTATTTCTCCCTATCTGTATATCTGTATCAGTGTCTCTGTGTTCCAACCGGCATCGACAGACACCCCCCCCCCCCCCCCCCCCCCCCCCCCCCCACCAGGAGCCTGGGTCTGTCCCAGGTTTCTGCCTAAAAGGAGTTTTTCCTCGCCCCTGTTGCACTAAATGCTTGCTCCTGGGGGAATTGCTGGAAATTGTTGGCTATTTGGAAAATTTTAGATTAGACCTACTCTATCTGTAAAGTGTCTTGAGATGACTTTTGTTATGAATTGATACTATATGTATAAAACTAAAGTGAATAGAATTGAATATCCCAAAAACTTTCCTGCAGTATCAGCTATTGGTTTGCTGAAAGAGCAGAAAGAAGGACGGACCATTTGTATATTGCTCCAGCCTTATAAAAGGAAAAACGAACATATGCTTGTTTCAGCTGCTTAAATGGAACTAGCGGTGGTGGATGTACTGTACTTAAGTGCAAATTTGAAGTACTTGTACACTATTTTCCTGATGATACTTCCATACTTTTACTTAAAGAGATAATTCACCGTTGGAAAAAATGAATATATCTTTAAATTGGGTCACTTATGTAGTTTTTCTTCCGAAACCGGTGCCTGTAAATGTGTTTTTGGCTCATGTGGATAAAAGTAGGCTGCTGAAAAGAGTGAGCTGTGTAGCATAGCATCAAGATGGCTAACACTCGACTCGCTTCGGCTGCCTTCGGTAAAGAGTCCAACCCCCTATGGGCAGGTTGAACACATGCGGAACTAGCTGGCTTGTAGTTCACTGCCTCTGGGCAAAAATGCCTTTTTCCAGACCCACAATACACAGATCTCTCACTTGTATTAGAGTATTTTTTCAGTGTGGTATTAGTAGTTAGTAATACTTCTAACACAACTGCTCTGAAGTCGGGGAACTCATGTGATAGACAGATTAAAAATCAGTGATCAAAACTGAAGCAACAGAAGCTGAGCTATCCTGACCTTTAGTCTTACTGCATTAATGTTTGTGTATTGTATAAGAGATGCTTCACTGCAGCAATCAAGTGTTGTTTTTTTATTTGACACATGGTAGGGACTAAAAGTCATTATTTCTTAGATTGTGCAGCTTGGTGTTTTTAAGGGTCCCATGACATGGTACTCTTTGGATGCTTTTATATAGACCTTCAGATGCAGATAATACTGTATCTGAAGTCTCTTTCATATAGACTTAGTGGTCCCCTAATACTGTTTATGAAGTCTTTTATATAGACACTTAGTGGTCCCTCATACGTACTTGAAGTCTCTTTATATAGACTTAGTGGTCCCTAATACTGACTGAGTCTTTTTATAGACTTAGTGGTCCCTAATACTGTATCTAAGTCTCTTTTAATAGACCTTAGTGGTCCCTAATACTGTATCTGAAGTCTTTTTATTGACCTTAGTGGTCCCCTAATACTGTTCTGAAGTCTCTTTATTAGACTTAGTGGTCCCCTAATAGTATCTGAGTCTCTTTTATATAGACTTAGTGGTCCCCTAATACTGTATCTGAAACGTCTCTTTTATATAGGCCTTAGTGATCCCCTAATACTGTATCTGAAGTCTCTTTCCCAAAATTCAGCCTTGGAGCAAAATTTCAGCCGCTAGAACCAGTCCCACAATGAGCTTTCCTTGGTATGTGCCATTTCTGAGTCTGTAGCTCTTGAGGAGGAAAGCCATGATGTCTCTCTCTCATGTGTGGGCAAAAGAGAGAAAGGGGATGTTACCTTAGATGGGCTGATTGGGAATCCTGCCCCTTATGACATCATAGGATTCCTAATCAGCCCACCTAAGCTTTCATTTTCTCCAAGGCAGAGCAAGATACCCAGGGCTCGGTTTGCAGCTATATCCCTCCCTTTCTAGCCAGTGGGGGGGGGGGGGGCATAGGTAGGCTGGGGGAAACGGGCCATGGGACCTTTAAAGAGGCTGATAAGACCTCTTCCCAGGACTGTGTGGGTGTGTATAGACTGACTAACACCTTCCTGAGCCTCCTGTTATCTTCTTTTTTGCATGTTAGGGCAGGTTAAATGAAACCTTTATCATTGTTATAGTAAAGCTGCAGCCCACCTTCAACCTGAAGTCAAGACATGCAGTAATACCGTCAACTGGACTCCCCCAATAAAATAAAAGCATGTCTGTTTACTTTACATGTCTGGCCCTTAATGGGATTCTCATTTCCTAGTGCGACCCTTAGTGAAATTGAGTTTGACAGCCCTGGTATACGGTTTGTACGTTTTATGTGTTGAGGATCTTCTTAAATGACAAGCTTTGTCACTGAATGTTCTGTCCTAAAAGCCTTCAAATAAAGAACACACCAGTTGCACAGATAAGTATCTTTTATTGAAGCATCAAGCTCGTAGCACAGATATATTTAGCACATCTTGACCATCCAAAGAACAGCAAAAGAAAGAACTAGAACAGCAAAGTTTCTCCTTCAGTACATCCTGCAACTGCACCCTCTGACCCGGGGGAGCTTTCACTTTCTCTGAGAGAAGATTAAGAGGAAGGGACAGTGAAAACTAAAAAAAAAAAAAAACATGATTTAGTCAGCTTTGAAAAAAGGTCTCCCATAACTTCAGAACAAACTAGTTTCACAACAAAATACACTCTGGCAAAAAAAAAAAAAAAAAAAATAGGGGGAAGAGGAAAAAATAAAATTGGTCCGCAGCAAAAATACAAAATATTTTTGTATAAAATTCTATTACCATTCAACTGCAAAAATGCATTGTGAGTTCACTGTATAAAAAAATAGCATAATGATTCACACCAACAAAGTTAAAATGTACTTAATCCAAGAACAGTTGGTGTTAAAACTTCAGTATTTCGGAACAGTTTAAATGTGTGAGCTCATATTTAAAAAAAAGAAAATACCTATAACAGTCATTCACTTCAGTTCTTTTGACAGCGAGTTGAGAGTAGTTCATGTAAGAGCAGAGATTGGTCCTCGTGGAAAAGAATGAAACCACTCCAAAAAGCTGTGATAGACAAAGCAAGGCGGAAATTATTCCAAGTGTCAGCGTCACTGCTAGTTCTTACATCAACTAATCCAACTTAATCTACTGGTCCAACTGGCTGAAAGAACAGCCTTGGATGAGAAATGCTTTGCTACAGGCCGATTGCACACATTTCAAAAAGAAGTACTGCAACACAGGGCCGAAAGCAGGTTAGGCGTCCCGCTGCGTCTTCTCCGCTTCTAGATTCAAACTGCATTCTCTGGCAGGAGAAGCACTGTGAACGCCACGGAAACCAACGGCAGGCGCAGAAGTTTAAAAGTAATGATCACAGACGCCCAACCTGCTTTCAGCTCTTGTCCACAACTCGAAATGTAAGATTACAGTCCCCGCCCAACCGAAACATATCAGGTATACACTTTCAGCTGGTAGAACAAGAGGAAGCACACACCCTACGGACAAAAAAAATAAAAAGAAAAAAGAAAGAAAGAGAGAAGAGACGGCGCTACACTACACTGTCAAGCAACACGGCACTAGGCAACTCACATGCACCATAGTGTCACAGGATTCCCCCCCACCACAATGAACAAAAGGGCATTGATCCAAACAAAAAAAAAAGAAAGAAAAAAAAAACCTGCTAGGGCAGTCACATTTTCGACCGATTCACTGCAAAAAACGTCTGGGCACAATAAATTTAATAAAATGGCAGTTTATGCAGCGGTTACATGTGGAATGATCCGGGATCACCCTGGCATGCTCAGACTGGTGGGCCTCTATTGTGCGCTTACAGATTTCTGTATGGGGCGGAAAGAGACAGAGAGAGGATGGATATTATGTGGGAAAAAGAAAAATGCTTTGCTGGGCAACTAAGCAAAAAAGTGTCCGATTCATTATTTCCCATTCAGAGCGGGCGCGGCCAGGTGGGCCGGCTTTTGCCGTGTCATGGTTCTGGGGCCAGCGGACAGTCTGACTCTGGCAGGGGGACACCTGCTAAGAGCTGGACCATGGTCGGCGAGGGCATTATGAGCTTGTGTGGCGTGTTGAGGGAAGAGCGTGGGGGGGGGGGGGGGGGGGGGGGGGGGGGGGTGGGGGGGGGGGGGGAGAATCGGGTTTTTGCCGCGTATCTACCGGAGGCGGGGGGGGGGGGGGGGGGGGGGGGGGGGGGGGGGGGGGGAGACGGGTTTTGCGCTATCTACCGGAGCGGTACATTCAGCTCAAACCTGGTCCAGGCTTTTCTCTAGAGACGTGTACATTCGAATGACAGGGGACAGACTGCTGCTTTACACAGCCTGAGCTACATTCAGTCTAAACATTTTAAATCACTTCATGTGAATGTGGAAACTAGAGTGCTAAATATTACTTCGGGGGGGGGAGCAGGTTTAAGACCCAGAAGCTTCCTATAGATACAGCATGCTGTATATAAAGAAAAAAAAGAAAGAGAAGCCTGGGCAAAACAAAGTGCACATATTCATTGTCTTAAATGATTTATAGACATAAATCTTTCAACATACAACTTTAAAAAGGCTGTCTATTTGGGGAAACACGGATTGTCGAGGTTTAGGAGCACCAATAAGCAAATGAATGAATGCTGATGGGAGTGAGCTTCTATGTTTTTTGTTTTAGAGCACTTTACGTTGACCAATGAGCTGCAAACCTTTATCCAATAGTGCAACATTAAATAGCATCAAGTACTAAGTTTAAGGAACTCAAATAGAACAATGTGATGACGATTTGAATGGCCACAGAGCTTTACCGGACTTATACAGTCAGACTTTAGACGATTTTGTACCGTGAGTAACCCATTTTTAAATTTTATTTATTTATTTATTTTTAAAGTGCACTCAAAAATTGGTTGCAATTCATAAATGCCAAAAGTGGAATTGGACAGCAGATTAGGCAGAGCGGGGTCCGGTCAGACTTAGGATGGTTGGGAGGCAGACTGGTCTGAGCATGTCAGGGCCCCGGCCTAGTGCGGGCGGAAGCCTTGTCTGTGGGGGATGAGAGGGGAGACCTGCAGGAAGGGAACGTTGTACTGGGCACAGGTGGACAGCCTCAAACGGAGCGTGTCTAATTCCTCTACATGCACTTCAAGATCACAGCAAGAGTGAGCTAGGATATCGAAACGGAGAAAAGAGCTTCCATGCAAGAGATCTAAGTCACAGGGACAACAATGCGAACAACTCAAACTGGAGGATGAACTAGGGCTCGCGGCCGCGCCAGCACCCGCAGATTCGAAAGGGCGACAGCAGCAGCAGCAGGCGGGGCGGGAGGGGAAGAGGAGGGGGGAGGAAGAGGGCAAGCTCTCTACAGGGGGGTGAAGCTTGCCGCCGGGGGGGCGCCCCAGGCGGCCGCCTCTCTTTTTACGCCTCTTCTTCATCCTCAACCCTCAGCTCTGCTGGTTCTGCTGGCGGCTCTTGGCGTAGCTAGTGAAGACGAAATTGTAATCGTTGAATTGAGCCAGCTGGCGGTCGAGGCGCTTGTAGCCCTC
Organism: Etheostoma spectabile; assembly: GCF_008692095.1. Classification (NCBI taxonomy): domain Eukaryota; kingdom Metazoa; phylum Chordata; class Actinopteri; order Perciformes; family Percidae; genus Etheostoma; species Etheostoma spectabile. The sequence goes on along the minus strand of NC_045750.1, from coordinate 17,522,027 downwards.
CATCGTCTGGGCAGGAGTAAAGACACTACGACATTTAGAGCTCTGCGGGGGAGGGGCAAAGGCAGGGACAAACAGACAAGTTACTCAGTGGCAACTTCCATTAAAATCCCTCTGAATGAAAGAAAGTCTTAAAAAAA
>NC_045750.1:17521182-17521880 GCF_008692095.1 Etheostoma spectabile | reverse complement strand
AAAAAAACATACCTGGTTGACAAAAAGCGTAGTCACAAATTTCCCCGGCTTGAACACCTCCACCACCTTACTGACCAGATCATCGTACGAGGTCTCGGAGAGGTTGGTTTCGAAGCTGACGTAGGAGAACTCGGGCTCCGGGGTGATGTGGATGGTCCAGTAAGTTCCCTGGGGAGGACAACAAGCAGAGCCACATTCCAGAAATGTTTCAAGTAGCAGGCAAGACGAAAGGCGAGACAGACAAGGGAGAAGACGGACACTCACGTCAGTCTTCATTCCATTCATTGAGTATCCACAAGGGTTGAACAGTGTGGCGTCGATCACAGAACCTGGTATCAGGTCACGAATTCCACTCATCTATAACAAGACACAGAAGACGGTCAACATATAAATCAATAATTAACCACTGATCACAATTCTTCAGGTTTGCCCATTCACCTTGGCTCTGTGTGTGTGTTGCCGTTCTTAGAGTGCGGTGGAGATAGAGCTGGCTGACATTGTGAGACTAACTGCCATTTATTGTCTCGTCCCCACCCCAAAAAACAAACACACATTACCTTTTTTTCCCCCACCACTACTGAAATGTGATCTCCTTCATAGCACCGCTTTGCAGTAAACTGCCGACAATCATAACATTATGCTGCTCTAAGCTGGTTTAAGTCTTATTTATCAGATCGATCTCAGTTTGTTCACGTTAA
>NC_045750.1:17515153-17521157 GCF_008692095.1 Etheostoma spectabile | reverse complement strand
CCACGGTAACGATGAATCCTCTGTGCACGCCAAGGTTAGTCATGGAGTCCCACAAGGATCTGTACTCGGTCCAATCCTGTTCACTTTATATATGCTTCCTTTAGGCAGTATTATTAGGAAACACTCCATAAACTTTCATTGTTATGCAGATGATACTCAGTTATATCTATCAATCAAGCCGGATGAAACTAATCAGTTAGCTAAACTTCAAGTGCCTTCAGGATGTTAAAACCTGTATGACCTGTAATTTTCTAATGTTAAATCAGATATAAAACGAAGTTATTGCTCTCGGACCCAAGCACCTCCGTGACGCATTATTCAAAGATATAGTTATCTGGATGGCATCACCCTGGCTCCAGCACCACTGTGAAGAATCTTTGAGTATCTTTCATCAGGACATGTCCTTAATTCCCACTTAAAGCAAATTTCAACGACAGCCTTTTTTCACCTACGTATATTGCAAAAAAAATCAGGAATATCCATGCCAACTAGTCCATGCATTTGTCACTTCTAGGTTGGATTACTGCAATTCTTTACTATAGGCTGCTCGAAAAAATCCATAAAGACTACAGCTGATCCAGAATGCTGCGGCACGTGTTTGACGGGAACCAGGAAAGAGAACACGTTTCTCCTGTTTTAGCTCTTCTGCTTGGCTTCCTGTAAAATCCAGAATAGAATTTAAATCTTTCCTGACACAAAGCTCTTCATGGTCAGGCTCCATCTTATCTAAAGAGCTCATAGTACCTTACAACCCTGCGAGCACTACGCCCCAGAATACAGGGTTATGGTGGTTCCTAGAGTCTTAAAAGTAGAACGGGAGCCTGAGCGTTCAGCTATAGGCTCTCTCCTGTGGAACCAGGTCAGTTGGGTCCGGGAGGCAGACACCGTCTCCACATTTAAGGTAGGCTTAAGACTTTCCTTTTGATAAAGCTTATAGTTAGGGCATAGAATCGAATATCATTAGGGAGTAGTAGTTAGTCACATAGTTTTCAGATATCTATAATAATCAAGAATAATAGAACTAAAGGGAGACTTGGCATACAGCCCGATCGGTTGGGGAGAGTTCTGGCACGGCGGGCTGGAGCTCTCTTACTCGTTCTTTCTTGGTTTTGCTGTAATAGTTTTAGACAGCTGGGGAATTCCTTTGACACACTGAGCTCCTCTCTCCTCTCTCTTCCATCAATGTGCATCCATGTCCCAGAAATGCTGTTACTAACTAGCTCTGGGGAGTCCTTATGTTCTTTTTTCCCCAGCATGTTCCCGGATCAGAGAGGCTCCGAAATCGGTAGCAGCTGTCGCCATGGTCCCGCTACACGTTCTGTGATGCCATGTTCAACTGCTACACTGCAGTGCCCTGCTACGTCCTGCTATGCCATGAACACTACAAAACTACTATTTTTTCTATTTTTGTTATTGCCACTCTTCATTCTAACCCCAACCGGCCCGTCAGAACACCGCCTACCAAGAGCCTGGGTTGTCCGAGGTTCTGCCTAAAAGGAAGTTTTTCCTCGCCACTGTCGCACTGTTGCTTGCTCTGGAGGAGACTACTAGAACGTTGGGTCCTGTAAATTCTGGAGTGTGGTCTATCTGTATAGGTCTTGAGATAACTCTGGTTAGAATTGATACTATAATAAAATTGAAAAATTGAATTATGTTAAAAGTTCCATGGCACAATTACTCTTTAAAATTATATGAGTTGCCCAGTCTGCCTCTGGTCCCGGGCTAGAAATGGTATGGTGCTGTGCCTTTGAGAAAATGAAAGCTCAGATGGGCCGATCTGGAACCTTCCCTGTATGAGGTCATAAGGGGAAGGTTACCTCCCCTTTCTCTGCTTCACTACGTTGAAGCAATGTTAGCCCCCAATAAATTTAGCACGCTAACTACAGCAGCATGGCAAAAGAGTACATCTTTAGAGGTTTACTCCTCGACGCAGTGGGCTGGGGTTGAATCCCACCGTGGCCCTTTGTTTAATGGTCACCCCCCTACCCCACTTCTTCATCTGTCCGGTCAACAACTGCCTAAAAACCTATTTAAAAGTAAATCTATCACAGGGTTGGTACGTTTTCAATGTTTCTTCTCTTGCCTGATTTATCCAGCAGGGGAACTACCACATTATGCACAGGCTTAAATGCACACTGCTCATTACTAAAGGGGATTCTCAGGCGGTGAAACTGGCACCCCTTCAGCTACTAATCCACACATACTTTGGTCTGTATGGGAACTTGCACTGTAGACAATACAATTCCCAACCACCCCATCTCCAACCATGGCCTAACCAAACCGCCACTATCCCATCGCAACACTGGAGAGAGAATGCATGCAAATCTACTTACACGAGTGACATCACTTGCAGAAACACCATCTTTCATATAGAACTGGTCCATAATGGCTGGATCGAGGTCACTCATCAGAAATTCCAGCGTCTGGTCCGCATGCTGTGTTCTGCCAGTAATCTGGTAAATCAGGGTGAACAGGTACCGTCGGGAGGTCATTTATTAAATCACGGAGAGTAACTATGACAAGACAGTAGGGTTGTGACGAGATGAGACACTAGATTGGGTTCACGAGAACATTTAAAGAAAACTTAAAGTAAGAAATATGATTGGAAAAACGTCTTTACTCAGAACCAAGGTTACAACGTTACCAAGTGTTGCATTGCAGCAGTGAAAGGAAGTAGGTGCTCTTTTGATTCAGGACATTTTAGGAACGAGGGAAATTCCTCTGTTTTATCTTTAAAACTAAAGTTAGCTCTATCTAGCCGCGGTCTGCACATGTGACAGATATCGCGAGACAATGTCTACTTCTACAAAAAGTCCCGTCACAGTTTAATCTTGCAAGACAGCGCTTTTCAGATCACAAGACAGCAAAGGAGGTCCGCAAAGCGCTTTCACACAAGCAGAAATATGGAAGAACAGACCAACATGCAGCAATAGTCTGCTGTGGCTAAATGCAGCCACACAAGAGACTCTACAATTAGCATTTTTCATGTTTACAAGGCGTGACAGCACTGCCGCTATTGTTTTCACCTGGTGAGTCAGTGTGTGTGTGTGTGTGTGTGTGTGTGTGTGTGTGTGGCACGTTTGACTACTTTGCCGGGTTTGTCGGCCACTGCGACATCATCGCAACAGTCCAGGATGCAGACAGAAACTTTACAGGTGTGTAGTTGTGGTCAAAGAAAGCGGAGATCAAAAATCAGATTCTTGTATTCGTCACATACAATGTAGTGTATTAACCCATCCTAAGTATTTGGAGCAGCGGACGCTATACATGCAGCATCTGAATGTGGTCCAAGCAAGGGTGCCAGAAGTACACGCACACAGCTGGTGGGATCCTAGACTCAGTTATTTATTGCCATTCATCAGAGAGAAACAAGGAAATTGCTTCACAACCGTTCAGGGATAAAATCAGTATAGAGCACATGTCAGTTCTACTTTATACTATTGTATTTACCAACACTGTGTGGTACAACAAGTACTGGAAATTGTGTGATGCTTACCAGCAGTCAGAATTCAACAGTCCCATACAGTAGGCTGCACCATCTGGAAGGTGCAAGAAAGAAAGTTGGTTGATTGTTCAGTTTTATAGTTACGGTCACTAGTTGGCATTGCCAGACTCCTCCGAGCACTGCTGAGGAGGGCCTGTAGTCCACATCGGCATTCTGGGATGGGAGAAAACATGGGTGTGGTTATTGGCATTACTTTATCACAATCACTTGTCGCTAAGCGCAGAACGCGCCGCCGGAAAACAGCCTGGACGGGAACAGTTTTGGTGTGCGTTGAAAAGTTGTTTTAGTCGAACAGAAAACCGGCTGCCTAGATAGCTAGCTGTGCAGAGATCTGAGGAGCAGTTCACTACGAAACTCAACACAAAAAAGAGAAAAGGTAACTGCCATCCGTCCGGAAAAAGGACACCTGGCGGAATTTCTGAGGGCCCGGCACAATCCCGGAAGGGGACCGTCGTGGCTATAGACCATTCACCTGATAGTCTTCGAATATGGAACCGCATGCATCATCTATTTGATTTGTGGAGCACAAGTTAACGTCACAGCGACATTCTGGAGGTCGTGTACCATTTTGGTTTCTGTAAAATGCATTTTGTAACAAAAAAAAATAGATAGTAAAAAAAAGGTTAGTGAAAGATTCTGTAATATTACGTACTTGGGAAAATCTGGTGAGGAAGCCACTTCCTCGAAGTTGATGATGGGAACTCTTGATGGGTTGGCTTCATAAAGTTCTTGCGGGAGTAAAAGATAATCGCAACAAAAAAAAAGTCCACAGAAAATGTTTTTTTTGGTTGAATCTCTCAGTCTCCGAATGAGTGTTCCCCATACACGCGGCCATCCTCGATGGCATCGAAGCCGCAGTACTCCCTGGCGGTTCCAGCAGAGGCACCCGTGCTTGCAGTAAGAGGGTGGTTCCGCACGTCTTCAAAATGAAACGTCTCTTGGAGACAACATGCTATCTCACTGTGGACAGCAAAGAAGGACAAGAGAGGTGTAAAACAGCTGTGCTCACACTACTCGCTCAGTGTTCTTTCCACTCATGCACTGCTTTTGTCCCGTGGGGTCCACTGAGCTACATAATAGATCTAGTCTAAGATGGACACAAATGCTTTTATAGCCAAAGTTTTATTATTAATATTATACTGTCTCTTTTTCTCTGTGTATTCTTCTGCATTTGTCTTGATAAAAACGATGCTGGAAATTTCAATATCCTTGCGGGAGTCCCCAAAAGGATTATAAAGAGAAGTCTATAACATAAATTTGGGGAGAGAACACACGCGCACAAACGCCGTGGTCGAACTAGCTGGAATTGACATATTCTTTGATTTGGAGTGGCAGGAATAATAAATCCCGACAGCTGATCTCAGGGGAAGTGCTTTAGGAGGTTACAAAAGTACTTTTAGGTTTGATCCTAACCACAATTTAAAAGGATTTTGACAGCAAGACATCTTGAGGCTTGAATGGCTAATGTTGTAATATATTAAATAATTTTCCTTAGATTTTTTTCCCTTTAAATTTGTATTAAAGATAAAGATAAAAGATAATTGTCATGTTGTTGGACCTTTTTCCTTTCTTCCTGAGCAGTGAATGTCAAGCACAGTGCCAACATTCCACGTAGAAGTTAGCACACATTGAACTGGTTGTACTCGTGGGACTCTGGATCCTGCATATTAACAGGGAGTGGCCATTTCTCACACACGGACACGGACACACACGGACCGACACACGGGACACACGGACACACACGCGGACACACACGCGGACACAACACAGGATCACAGCCGTCATAGAAAGAACAAGTGATGTAAAAAAGCAGAAAGCTGCAGCTAAAAAGGATTTTTGATAAGACACAGAGAGTCACTATCTTAAATACCCAGAGTGCATTAGAATGTGTCATGCAACATCTGTCAAATATTGGCGGGAACATTTATGTCATGATGTTGATTGCATACATGATAGATGGCAAAAGCATGACAAAAACATGTGTGACACCATGTCACCGTGGTTGCCGGCCATTCGTAGTATTACTGCTTGCAGTCCGTTTAGGCAGCTGCCTCCCAGTTCGACTGTGATGAAGAGTGAAGTCATTCCCGGGTTGCCATGACAACGTGTTTTTATCTGCCATGATTTTTTTATCTGCCATCTGCCAGAGTGGTTGATTCTTTTAAATTAGTACAGCAGAATGTATCTTAGTTTCCTGTCGGGTAGGCTTGTGGTGGGGACTCCATCCTCCTTTTCTCCCCTCCCCCCCATCTTCCTCTCCTTTCCTCTCTTATCTCTTCTTCAGATATAGTTACTCTGGATGGCATCACCCTGGCCTCCAGCACCACTGTGAAGAATCTTTGAGTCATCTTTCATCAGGACATGTCCTTTAATTCCCACTTAAAGCAAATTTCAACGACAGCCTTTTTTCACCTACGTAATATTGCAAAAAAAATCAGGAATATCCATGTCCAACTAGTCCATGCATTTGTCACTTCTAGGTTGGATTACTGCAATTCT
>NC_045750.1:17515003-17515143 GCF_008692095.1 Etheostoma spectabile | reverse complement strand
GCTGCTCGAAAAAAATCCATAAAGACTACAGCTGATCCAGAATGCTGCGGCACGTGTTCTGACGGGAACCAGGAAAAGAGAACACGTTTCTCCTGTTTTAGCTTCTCTGCATTGGCTTCCTGTAAAATCCAGAATAGAAT
>NC_045750.1:17508030-17514978 GCF_008692095.1 Etheostoma spectabile | reverse complement strand
TTAACATACTTATCCGACGACAAAGCTCTTCATGGTCAGGCTCCATCTATCTAAAGAGCTCATAGTACCTTACAACCCTGCGAGGCACTACGCCCCAGAATACAGGGTTATGGTGGTTCCTAGAGTCTTAAAAGTAGAACGGGAGCCTGAGCGTTCAGCTATCAGGCTCTCTCCTGTGGAACCAGGTCAGTTGGGTCCGGGAGGCAGACACCGTCTCCACATTTAAGGTAGGCTTAAGACTTTCCTTTTTGATAAAGCTTATAGTTAGGGCATAGAATCGAATATCATTAGGGAGTAGTAGTTAGTCACATAGTTTTCAGATATCTATAATAATCAAGAATAATAGAACTAAAGGGAGACTTGGCATACAGCCCGATCGGTTGGGGAGAGTTCTGGCCGGCCGGGCTGGAGCTCTCTTTACTCGTTCTTTCTTGGTTTTGCTGTAATAGTTTTAGACAGCTGGGGAATTCCTTTGACACACTGAGCTCCTCTCTCCTCTATCTTCCATCAATGTGCATCCATGTCCCAGAAATGCTGTTACTAACAGCTCTGGGGAGTCCTTATGTTCTTTTTTCCCCAGCATGTTCCCGGATCAGAGAGGCTCCGAAATCGGTAGCAGCTGTCGCCATGGTCCCGCTACACGTTCTGTGATGCCATGTTCAACTGCTACACTGCAGTGCCCTGCTACGTCCTGCTATGCCATGAACACTAAAAACTACTATTTTTTCTATTTTTGTTATTGCCACTCTTCATTCTAACCCCAACCGGCCCGTCAGAACACGCCTACCAAGAGCCTGGGTCTGTCCGAGGTTCTGCTAAAAGGAAGTTTTTCCTCGCCACTGTCGCACTGTTGCTTGCTCTGGAGGAGACTACTAGAACGTTGGGTCCTGTAATCTGGAGTGTGGTCTATCTGTATAGGTCTTGAGATAACTCTGGTTATGAATTGATACTATAATAAAATTGAAAAATTGAATTATGTTTAAAAGTTCCATGGCACAATTACTCTTTAAAATTATATGAGTTGCCCAGTCTGCCTCTGGTCCCGGGCTAGAAATGTATGGTGCTGTGCCTTTGAGAAAATGAAAGCTCAGATGGGCCGATCTGGAACCTTCCCTGTATGAGGTCATAAGGGGAAGGTTACCTCCCCTTTCTCTGCTTCACTACGTTGAAGCAATGTTAGCCCCCAATAAATTTAGCACGCTAACTACAGCAGCATGGCAAAAGAGTACATCTTTAGAGGTTTACTCCTCGACGCAGGGGCTGGGGTTTGAATCCCACCGTGGCCCTTTGTTTAATGTCACCCCCCTACCCCACTTCTTCATCTGTCCGGTCAACAACTGCCTAAAAACCTATTTAAAGTAAATCTATCACAGGGTTGGTACGTTTTCAATGTTTTCTTCTCTTGCCTGATTTATCCAGCAGGGGAACTACCACACATTATGCACAGGCTTAAATGCACACTGCTCATTACTAAAGGGGATTCTCAGGCGGTGAAACTGGCACCCCTTCAGCTACTAATCCACACATACTTTGGTCTGTATGGGAACTTGCACTGTAGACACTACAATTCCCAACCACCCCAATCTCCAACCATGGCCTAACCAAACCGCCACTAATCCCATCGCAACACTGGAGAGAGAATGCATGCAAATCTACTTACACGAGTGACATCACTTGCAGAAACACCATCTTTCATATAGAACTGGTCCATAATGGCTGGATCGAGGTCACTCATCAGAATTCCAGCGTCTGGTCCGCATGCTGTGTTCTGCCAGTAATCTGGTAAATCAGGGTGAACAGGTACCGTCGGGAGGTCATTTATTAAATCACGGAGAGTAACTATGACAAGACAGTAGGGTTGTGACGAGATGAGACACTAGATTGGGTTCACGAGAACATTTAAAGAAAACTTAAAGTAAGAAATATGATTGGAAAAACAGTCTTTACTCAGAACCAAGGTTACAACGTTACCAAGTGTTGCATTGCAGCAGTGAAAGGAAGTAGGTGCTCTTTTGATTCAGGACATTTTAGGAACGAGGGAAATTCCTCTGTTTTATCTTTAAAACTAAAGTTAGCTCTACTAGCCGCGGTCTGCACATGTGACAGATATCGCGAGACAATGTCTACTTCTACAAAAGTCCCGTCACAGTTTAATCTTGCAAGACAGCCTTTTCAGATCTACAAGACAGCAAAGGAGGTCCGCAAAGCGCTTTCACCACAAGCAGAAATATGGAAGAACAGACCAACATGCAGCAATAGTCTGCTGTGGCTAAAATGCAGCCACACAAGAGACTCTACAATTAGCATTTTCATGTTTACAAGGCGTGACAGCACTGCGCTATTGTTTTCACCTGGTGATCAGTGTGTGTGTGTGTGTGTGTGTGTGTGTGTGTGTGTGGCACGTTTGACTACTTTGCCGGTGTTTGTCGGCCACTGCGACATCATCGCAACAGTCCAGGATGCAGACAGAAACTTTACAGTGTGTAGTTGTGGTCAAAGAAAGCGGAGATCAAAAATCAGATTCTTTGTTATTCGTCACATACAATGTAGTGTATTAACCCATCCTAAGTATTTGGAGCAGCGGACAGCTATACATGCAGCATCTGAATGTGGTCCAAGCAAGGGTGCCAGAAGTACACGCACACAGCTGTGGGATCCTAGACTCAGTTATTTATTTGCCATTCATTCAGAGAGAAACAAGGAAATTGCTTCACAACTCGTTCAGGGATAAAATCAGTATAGAGCACATGTCAGTTCTACTTTATACTATTGTATTTACCAACACTGTGTGGTACAACAAGTACTGGAAATTGTGTGATGCTTACCAGCAGTCAGAATTCAACAGTCCCATACAGTAGGCTGCACCATCTGGAAGGTGCAAGAAAGAAAGTTGGTTGATTGTTCAGTTTTATAGTTACGGTCATAGTTGGCATTGCCAGACTCCTCCGAGCACTGCTGAGGAGGGCCTGTAGTCCACATCGGCATTCTGGGATGGGAGAAACATGTGCTCTGGTTATTGGCATTACTTTATCACAATCACCTTGTCGCTAAGCGCAGAACGCGCCGCCGGAAAACAGCCTCGGACGGGAACAGTTTTGGTGTGCGTTGAAAAGTTGTTTTAGTCGAACAGAAAACCGGCTGCCTAGATAGCTAGCTGTGCAGAGATCTGAGGAGCAGTTCACTACAAACTCAACACAAAAAAGAGAAAAGGTAACTGCCATCCGTCCGGAAAAAGGACACCTGGCGGAATTTCTGAGGGCCGGCACAATCCCGGAAGGGGACCGTCGTGGCTATAGACCATTCACCTGATAGTCTCGAATATGGAACCGCATGCATCATCTATTTGATTTGTGGAGCACAAGTTAACGTCACAGCGACATTCTGGAGGTCGTGTACCATTTTGGTTTCTGTAAAATGCATTTTGTAACAAAAAAAAATAGATAGTAAAAAAAAAGGTTAGTGAAAGATTCTGTAATATTACGTACTTGGGAAAATCTGGTGAGGAAGTCCACTTCCTCGGAAGTTGATGATGGGGAACTCTTGATGGGTTGGCTTCATAAAGTTCTTGCGGGAGTAAAAGATTAATCGCAACAAAAAAAAAAGTCCACAGAAAATGTTTTTTTTGGTTGAATCTCTCAGTCTCCTGAATGAGTGTTCCCCATACACGCGGCCTCCTCGATGGCATCGAAGCCGCAGTACTCCCTGGCGGTTCCAGCAGAGGCACCCGTGCTTGCAGTAAGAGGGTGGTTCCGCACGTCTTCAAAATGAAACGTCTCTTGGAGACAACATGCTACTCTCACTGTGGACAGCAAAGAAGGACAAGAGAGGTGTAAAACAGCTGTGCTCACACTACTCGCTCAGTGTTCTTTCCACTCATGCACTGCTTTTGTCCCTGGGGTCCACTGAGCTACATAATAGATCTAGTCTAAGATGGACACAAATGCTTTTATAGCCAAAGTTTTATTATTAATATTTATACTGTCTCTTTTTCTCTGTGTATTCTTCTGCATTTGTCTTGATAAAAACGATGCTGGAAATTTCAATATCCTTGCGGGAGTCCCCAAAAGGATTATAAAGAGAAGTCTATAACATAAATTTGGGGAGAGAACACACGCGCACAAACGCCGTGGTCGAACTAGCTGGAATTGACATATTCTTTGATTTGGAGTGGCAGGAATAATAAATCCCGACAGCTGATCTCAGGGGAAGTGCTTTAGGAGGTTACAAAATGTACTTTTAGGTTTGATCCTAACCACAATTTAAAAGGATTTTGACAGCAAGACATCTGAGGCTTGAATTGGCTAATGTTGTAATATATTAAATAATTTTTCCTTAGATTTTTTTCCCTTAAAATTTGTATTAAAGATAAAGATAAAAGATAATTGTCATGTGTTGACCTTTTTCCTTTCTTCCTGAGCAGTGAATGTCAAGCACAGTGCAACATTCCACGTAGAACGTTAGCACACATTGAAACTGGTTGTACTCGTGGGACTCTGGATCCTGCAATTAACAGGAGTGGCCATTTCTCACACACGGACACGGACACACACGGACCGACACACGTGAGACACACGGACACACACGCGGACACACACGCGGACACAACACGGATCACAGCCATGTCATAGAAAGAACAAGTGATGTAAAAAGCAGAAAGCTGCAGCTAAAAAGGATTTTTGATAAGACACAGAGAGTCACTATCTTAAATACCCAGAGTGCATTAGAATGTGTCATGCAACATCTGTCAAATATTGGCGGGAACATTTATGTCATGCATGTTGATTGCATACATGATAGATGGCAAAAGCATGACAAAAACATGTGTGACACCATGTCACCGTGGTTGCGGCCATTCGTAGTTTACTGCTTGCAGTCCGTTTAGGCAGCTGCCTCCCAGTTCGACTGTGATGAAGAGTGAGTCATTCCCGGGTTGCCATGACAACGTGTTTTTATCTGCCATGATGTTGTTTTATCTGCCATCTGCCAGAGTGGTTGATTCTTTTAAATTAGTACAGCAGAATGTATCTTAGTTTCCTGTCGGGTAGGCTTGTGGTGGGGACCTACCATCCTCCTTTCTCCCCTCCCCCCCATCTTCCTCTCCTTTCCTCTCTTATCTCTTCTTCGCGAGAGCACTACGCTCCCAGAATACAGGGTTACTGGTGGTTCCTAGAGTCTCTAAAAAGTAGAACGGGAGCCTGAGCGTTCAGCTATCAGGCTCCTCTCCTGTGGAACCAGGTTCCAGTTTGGGTCCGGGAAAGCCCGGACGGGCCAGAACTCTCCCCAACCGGATCGGGCTGTATGCCAAGTCTCCCTTTAGTTCTATATATTCTTGATTATATGATAGATAAATCTGAAACTATGTGACTAACTACTACTCCCTAATGATATTCGATCTATGCCTAACTAAAGCTTTATCAAAAAGGAAAGTCTTAAGCCTACTCAAATGTGGAGACGGTGTCTGCCTCCCGGACCCAAACTGGAACCTGGTTCCACAGGAGAGGAGCCTGATAGCTGAACGCTCAGGCTCCCGTTCTACTTTTAGAGATACTAGGAAACCACCAGTAACCCTGTATTCTGGGAGCGTAGTGCCTGCAGGGTTGTAAGTACTATGAGCTCTTTAAGATAAGATGGAGTGACCATGAAGAGCTTTGTGGTCAGGAGAAGGATTTTAAATCTATTCTGGATTTTCAGGAAGCCAATGCAGAGAAGCTAAAAAAGGAGAAACGTGTTCTCTTTTCCTGGTTCCCGTCAGAACACGTGCCGCAGCATTTGGATCAGCTGTAGTCTTTATGGATTTTTTCGAGCAGCCTGATAGTAAAGAATGCAGTAATCCAACCGTAGAGTGACAAATGCATGGATAGTTGGCATGGATATCCTGATTTTTTTTGCAATTTACGTAGGTGAAAAAAAGGCTGTCGTGAAATTTGCTTTAAGGGGAATAAAGGACATGTCCTGATGAAAGATGACTCAAAGATCTTCACAGGGTGCTGGAGGCCAGGGTGATGCCATCAGAGTAACTATATCTTTGAATAATGCGTCACGGAGGTGCTTGGGTCCGAGAGCAATAACTTCAGTTTTATGAGTTTAACATTAGAAAATTACAGGTCATACAGGTTTTAACATCCTGAAGGCACGTTTGAAGTTTAGCTACTGATTAGTTTCATCCGGCTTGATTGATAGATATAACTGAGTATCATCTGCATAACAATGAAAGTTTATGGAGGTTTCAAAATACTGCCTAAAGGAAGCATATATAAAGTGAACAGGATTGGACCGAGTACAGATCTTGTGGGACTCCATGACTAACCTTGGCGTGCACAGGGATTCATCGTTAAGTGAACAAACTGAGATCGATCTGATAAATAAGACTTAAACCAGCTTAGAGCAGCATAATGTTAGATTGCGGCAGTTTACTGCAAAGCGGGGCTATGAAGGAGATCACATTTCAGTAGTGGTGGGGGAAAAAAGGTAATGTGTGTTTGTTTTTTGGGGTGGGGACGAGACATAAATGGCAGTTAGTCTCACAATGTCAGCCAGCTCTATCTCCACCGCACTCTAAGAACGGCAACACACACACAGAGCCAAGGTGAATGGGCAAACTGAAGAATTGTGATCAGGTTAATTATTGTATATTTGACCGTTTCTGTGTCTTGTTAATGAGTGGAATTCGTGACCTGATACCAGGTTCTGTGATCGACGCCACACGGTTCAACCCTTGTGGATACTCAATGAATGGAATGAAGAGCCGTGGGAGTGTCCGTCTTCTCCCTTGTCTGTCTCGCCTTTCGTCTTGCCTGCTACTTGAAACATTTCTGGAAGTGGTCTGCTTGTTGTCCTCCCCAGGGAACTTACTGGACCATCCACATCACCCGGAGCCGAGTTCTCCTAGTCAGCTTCGAAACCAACCTCTCCGAGACTCGTACGATGATCTGGTCAGTAAGGTGGTGG
>NC_045750.1:17505668-17508005 GCF_008692095.1 Etheostoma spectabile | reverse complement strand
GAGCTCTCTTTACCTCGTCTTTCTTGGTTTTGCTGTAATAGTTTTAGACAGCTGGGGAATTCCTTTGACACACTGAGCTCCTCTCTCCTCTATCTTTCCATCAATGTGCATCCATGTCCCAGAAATGCTTGTTACTAACCTAGCTCTGGGGAGTCCTTATGTCAGTTCTAGTAGTCTCCTCCAGAGCAAGACAGTGCGACAGTGGGAGGAAAAAATTCCTTTTAGGCAGAAACCTCGGACAGACCAGGCTCTTGGTAGGCGGTGTCTGACGGGCCGGTTGGGGTTAGAATGAAGAGTGGCAATAACAAAAATAGAAAAAATAGTAGTTTGTAGTAGTTCATGGCATAGCAGGACGTAGCAGGGCACTGCAGTGTAGCAGTTGAACATGGCATCACAGAACGTGTAGCGGGACCATGGCGACAGCTGCTACCCTGATTTTGGAGCCTCTCTGATCCAAGGGAACATGCTGGGGGAAAAAAGAACATAAGGACTCCCCAGAGCTAGGTTAGTAACAAGCATTTCTGGGACATGGATGCACATTGATGGAAAGATAGAGGAGAGAGGAGCTCAGTGTGTCAAAGGAATTCCCCAGCTGTCTAAAACTATTACAGCAAAACCAAGAAAGACGAGGTAAAGAGAGCTCCAGCCCGGCGGGCCAGAACTCTCCCCAACCGGATCGGGCTGTATGCCAAGTCTCCCTTTAGTTCTATATATTCTTGATTATATGATAGATAAATCGAAACTATGTGACTAACTACTACTCCCTAATGATATTCGATCTATGCCTAACTAAAGCTTTATCAAAAAGGAAAGTCTTAAGCCTACTCAAATGTGGAGACGGTGTCTGCCTCCCGGACCCAAACTGAACCTGGTTCCACAGGAGAGGAGCCTGATAGCTGAACGCTCAGGCTCCCGTTCTACTTTTTAGAGATACTAGGAAACCACAGTAACCCTGTATTCTGGGAGCGTAGTGCCTCGCAGGGTTGTAAGTACTATGAGCTCTTTAAGATAAGATGGAGCTGACCATGAAGAGCTTTGTGGTCAGGAGAAGGATTTTAAATCTATTCTGGATTTTCAGGAAGCCAATGCAGAGAAGCTAAAAAAGGAGAAACGTGTTCTCTTTTCCTGGTTCCCGTCAGAACACGTGCCGCAGCATTTGGATCAGCTGTAGTCTTTATGGATTTTTTCGAGCAGCCTGATAGTAAAGAATGCAGTAATCCAACCGTAGAGTGACAAATGCATGGATAGTTGGATGGATATCCTGATTTTTTTTGCAATTTACGTAGGTGAAAAAAAGGCTGTCGTTGAAATTTGCTTTAAGGGGAATAAAGGACATGTCCTGATGAAAGATGACTCAAAGATTCTTCACAGGGTGCTGGAGGCCAGGGTGATGCCATCAGAGTAACTATATCTTTGAATAATGCGTCACGGAGGTGCTTGGGTCCGAGAGCAATAACTTCAGTTTTATGAGTTTAACATTAGAAAATTACAGGTCATACAGGTTTTAACATCCTGAAGGCACGTTTGAAGTTTAGCTACTGATTAGTTTCATCCGGCTTGATTGATAGATATAACTGAGTATCATCTGCATAACAATGAAAGTTTATGGAGGTTTCAAAATACTGCCTAAAGGAAGCATATATAAAGTGAACAGGATTGGACCGAGTACAGATCTTGTGGGACTCCATGACTAACCTTGGCGTGCACGAGGGATTCATCGTTAAGTGAACAAACTGAGATCGATCTGATAAATAAGACTTAAACCAGCTTAGAGCAGCATAATGTTAGATTGCGGCAGTTTACTGCAAAGCGGTGGCTATGAAGGAGATCACATTTCAGTAGTGGTGGGGGAAAAAAGGTAATGTGTGTTTGTTTTTTGGGGTGGGGACGAGACATAAATGGCAGTTAGTCTCACAATGTCAGCCAGCTCTATCTCCACCGCACTCTAAGAACGGCAACACACACACAGAGCCAAGGTGAATGGGCAAACCTGAAGAATTGTGATCAGGTTAATTATTGTATATTTGACCGTTTCTGTGTCTTGTTTAATGAGTGGAATTCGTGACCTGATACCAGGTTCTGTGATCGACGCCACACGTTCAACCCTTGTGGATACTCAATGAATGGAATGAAGAGCGTGGGGTGTCCGTCTTCTCCCTTGTCTGTCTCGCCTTTCGTCTTGCCTGCTACTTGAAACATTTCTGGAAGTGGTCTGCTTGTTGTCCTCCCCAGGGAACTTACTGGACCATCCACATCACCCGGAGCCGAGTTCTCCTAGTCAGCTTCGAAACCAACCTCTCCGAGACTCGTACGATGATCTGGTCAGTAAGGTGGTGG
>NC_045750.1:17504098-17505643 GCF_008692095.1 Etheostoma spectabile | reverse complement strand
TTGGGTCCTTGTAAATTCTGGAGTGTGGTCTATCTGTATAGTGTCTTGAGATAACTCTGGTTATGAATTGATACTATAAATAAAATTGAAAAATTGAATTATGTTAAAAGTTCCATGGCACAATTACTCTTTAAAATTAATATGAGTTGCCCAGTCTGCCTCTGGTCCCCCAGGGGCTAGAAATGGTGATGGTGCTGTGCCTTTGAGAAAATGAAAGCTCAGATGGGCCGATCTGGAACCTTCCCTGTATGAGGTCATAAGGGGCAAGGTTACCTCCCCTTTCTCTGCTTCACTACGTTGAAGCTAATGTTAGCCCCCAAATAAATTTAGCACGCTAAACTACAGCAGCATGGCAAAAAGAGTACATCTTTAGAGGTTTACTCCTCGACGCAGTGGGCTGGGGTTTGAATCCCACCTGTGGCCCTTTGTTTAATGTCACCCCCCTACCCCACTTCTTCATCTGTCCGGTCAACAACTGCCTAAAAACCTATTTAAAAGTAAATCTATCACACGGGTTGCTACGTTTTCAATGTTTCTTCTCTTGCCTGTATTTATCCAGCATGGGGAACATTTCCACACATTATGCACAGGCTTCAAATGCACACATGCTCATTCACTTAAAGGG
Source organism: Etheostoma spectabile (assembly GCF_008692095.1). Classification (NCBI taxonomy): domain Eukaryota; kingdom Metazoa; phylum Chordata; class Actinopteri; order Perciformes; family Percidae; genus Etheostoma; species Etheostoma spectabile. The sequence goes on along the minus strand of NC_045750.1, from coordinate 17,505,018 downwards.
GATTCTCAGGCGGTGAACTGGCACCCCTTCAGCTACTAATCCACACATACTTTGGTCTGTATGGGAACTTGCACTGTAGACACTACAATTCCCAACCTACCCTAATCTCCAACCACTGGCCTAACCAAACCGCCACTTAATCCCATCGCAACACTGGAGAGAGAATGCATGCAAATCTACTTACACGAGTGACATCACTTGCAGAAACACCATCTTTCATATAGAACTGGTCCATAATGGCTGGATCGAGGTCACTCATCAGAACTTCCAGCGTCTGGTCCGCATGCTTGTTCTGCCAGTAATCTGGTAAATCCAGGGTGAACAGGTACCTGTCGGGAGGTCATTTATTAAATCACGGAGAGTAACTATGACAAGACAGTAGGGTTGTGACGAGATGAGACACTAGATTGGGTTCACGAGAACATTTTAAAGAAAACTTAAAGTAAGAAATATGATTGGAAAAACAGTCTTTACTCAGAGAACCAAGGTTACAACGTTACCAAGTGTTGCATTGCAGCAGTGAAAAGGAAGTAGGCTGCTCTTTTATTGATTCATGACCATTTTAGGACGAGGGAGAACATTCCTCTGTTTAATATCTTTAAAACTAAAGTTAGCCTCTACTAGCCGCGGCTCTGCACATGTGACAGATATCGCGAGACAATGTCTACTTCTACAAAAAGTCCCGTCACAGTTTAATCTTGCAAGACGAGCCCTTTTCAGACCTCTACAAGACAGCAAAGGAGGTCCGCAAAGCGCTTTCACACAAGCAGAAATATGGAAAGAACAGACCAACATGCAGCAATAGTCTGCTGTGGCTAAAATGCAGCCACACAAGAGACTCTACAATTAGCATTTTCATGTTTACAAGGCGTGACAGCACTGCCGCTATTGTTTTCACCTGGTGAGTCAGTGTGTGTGTG
>NC_045750.1:17497592-17504088 GCF_008692095.1 Etheostoma spectabile | reverse complement strand
GTGTGTGTGTGTGTGTGTGGCACGTTTGACTACTTTGCCAGGTGTTTGTCGGCCACTGCGACATCATCGCAACAGTCCAGGATGCAGACAGAAACTTTACAGGTGTGTAGTTGTGGTCAAAAGAAAGGCGGAGATCAAAAATCAGAATTCTTTGTTATTCGTCACATACAATGTAGTGTATTTAACCCATCCTAAGTATTTGGAGCAGCGGACAGCTATACATGCAGCATCTGAATGTGGTCCAAGCAAGGGTGCCAGAAGTACACGCACACAGCTGGTGGGATCTCTAGACTCAGTTATTTATTTGCCATTTCATTCAGAGAGAAACAAGGAAATTGCTTCAACATCGTTCAGGGATAAAAATCAGTATAGAGCACATGTCAGTTCTACTTTATACTATTGTATTTACCAACACTGTGTGGTACAACAAGTACTGGAAATTGTGTGATGCTTACCAGCAGTCAGAATTCAAACGTCCCATACAGTAGGCTGCACCATCTGGAAGGTGCAAGAAAGAAAGTTGGTTGATTGTTCAGTTTTATAGTTACCGGTCACCTAGTCTGGCATTGCCAGACCTTCCTCCGCAGCACTGCTGAGGAGGGCCTGGCTAGTCCACATCGGCATTCTGGGATGGGAGAAACATGTGCTCTGGTTTATTGGCATTACTTTATCACAATCACCTTGTCGCTAAGCGCAGAACGGCGCCGCCGGAAAACAGCCTCGGACGGGAACAGTTTTGGTGTGCGTTGAAAAGTTGTTTTAGTCGAACAGAAAACCGGCTGCCTAGTCTAGCTAGCTGTGCAGAGATCTGAGGAGCAGTTCACTACAGAACTCTAACACAAAAAAAGAGAAAAGGTAACTGCCATCCGTCCGGAAAAAGGACACCTGGCGGAATTTCTGAGGGCACCGGCACAATCCCGGAAGGGGACCGTCGTGGCTATAGACCATTCACCTGATAGTCTCGAATATGGAACCGCATGCATCATCTATTTGATTTGTGGAGCACAAGTTAACGTCACAGCAGACATTCTGGAGGTCGTGTACCATTTTGGTTTCTGTAAAATGCATTTTGTAACAAAAAAAAAAATAGAGTAAAAAAAAAGGTTAGTGATAAGATTCTGTAATATTACGTACTTGGGAAAATCTGGCTGAGGAAGTCCACTTCCTCCTGGAAGTTTCGATGAGGGAACTCTTGATGGGTTGGCTTCATAAAGTTCTTGCGGGAGTAAAAGAAATTCTGCAACAAAAAAAAAGTCCACAGAAAAATGTTTTTTTTGGTTTGAATTCATCTCAGTCTCTGAATGAGTGTTCCCCATACACGCGGCCTACCTCGATGGCATCGAAGCCGCAGTACTCCCTGGCGAGTTCCAGCAGAGGCACCAGTGCTTGCAGTAAGAGGGTGGTTCCGCACGTCTTCAAAATGAAACGTCTCTTGGAGACAAACATGCTACTCTCACTGTGGACAGCAAAGAAGGACAAGAGAGGTGTAAAACAGCTGTGCTCACACTACTCGCTCAGTGTTCTCCTTCCACTCATGCACTGCTTTTGTCCCTGTGGGTCCACTGAGCTTACATAATAGATCTAGTCTAAGATGGACACAAATGCTTTTATAGCCAAAGTTTTAAATTATTAATATTGTTATACTGTCTCTTTTTCTCTGTGTATTCTTCTGCATTTGTCTTGATAAAAACAGATGCTGGAAATTTCAATATCCTTGCGGGAGTCATCCCAAAAGGATTAATAAAGAGAAGTCTATAACATAATAATTTGGGGAGAGAACACACGCGCACAAACGCCGTGGTCGAACTAGCTGGAATTGACATTATTCTTTGATTTGGAGTGGCAGGAATAATAAATCCCGACAGCTGATCTCAGGGGAAGTGCTTTAGGAGGTTCACAAAATGTACTTTTAGGTTTGATCCTAACACACAATTTAAAAGGATTTTGACAGCAAGACATCTTGAGGCTTGAATTGGCTTAATGTTGATAATATATTAAATAATTTTTCCTTAGATTTTTTTCCCTTTAAAATTTGTATTAAAGATAAAGATAAAAGATAATTTGTCATGTTGTTGGACCTTTTTCCTTTCTTCCTGAGCAGCTGAATGTCAAGCACAGTGCCAACATTTCCACGATTAGAAGTTAGCACACATTGAACATGGTTGTACTCGTGGGACTCCTGGATCATGCTATTAAACAGGAGTGGCATCTTTCTCACACACGGACCCGGACAACCCGGACAGACCACGGACGGACACATGGACACCACGCGGACACACACGCGGACACAAACACGGATCACAGCCATGTCATAGAAAGAACAAGTAGATGTAAAAAGCAGAAAGCTGCAGCTAAAAAGGATTTCTGATAAGACACAGAGAGTCACTATCTTAAATACCCAGAGTGCATTAAGAATGTGTCATGCAACATCTGTCAAAATATTGGCGGGAACATTTTATGTCATGCATGTTGATTGCATACATGATAGATGGCAAAAGCACTGACAAAAACATGTGTTGACACCATGTCACCGTGGTTGCCGGCCATTCGTAGTTTACTGCTTGCAGTCCGTATTAGGCAGCTGCCTCCCAGTTCGACTGTGATGAAGAGTGAAGTCACTTCCCGGGTTGCCATGACAACGTGTTTTTATCTGCCATGACGAGTTGTTTTTATCTGCCATCTGCCAGAGTGGTTTGATTCTTTTAAATTAGTACAGCAGAATGTATCTTAGTTTCCTGTCGGGTAGCTTGTGACCGGTTACCTCGGTACATCCCTCCTGGATAGAAGTCACCCATTCAGAGCTACGTGGCACGTAACGTATGTGCCCAGGAGGAGACTGCTCTCCGGGGCAAGCGGCTTACCGGTGACCGCTGTCTAATCCTGCCCGCCTTCTAAACCAGCAGGCAAACAAACAGGGGAGACAGACTGCAAGTAGAGACACTCACCTGAGTATATAAGCTTCCTGCTTGTCAGACTTTGTCACACTTATGATCAAACAATGCACATTCTCCAGAAGTTTGTCCCACTCAAACCTAAAATAAAAAAATAAAAAGCAACAATTACCACTTTGATTATTTAACACATTACCCGGTAAAAAACGTTAAACACCATGAACCTATTTTTGGCATCAATACATAGGACAAAAAAAAAAGAACAAAAAGTTTTTGTTTTGACTATTGTTTTTGTGATTAGATTAAAATGTGGATTAATTGCACAGCTCTACCTTTGTTCGAAATACTGTATTGACTGGCTTCAAGGGAGAAAACCTTAATTTTCCACATACATGAGAAAATAAGTGGCGTTGTTATGACTATCTTTGAATAAGGAAAGCCCACACGCCTCTACGGTCATAACAGGGAGAGAGGGAGGCCCTTAATGGAAAGTAATGGTGCTATGGGGAATATGAGGAAACAAACAAATCTCAAATGGATGTGGACTAGACCCGTCTTTGGTTGTGTGGATATTGGCCCAGCCCCACAAGCTGGGGCAGACAACACATCCAGTGCTCTGCTGGGCGACAGGAGGGCTGCTTCTGCATGTCCAGTAGGAAGCACCGCCTGGGGCGACCGTGGGATCCTGACACTAACCTAATGATATGCCCGACATCACATGAGTTAGCTTAAAACCGACGTTTGGATATTTAACTTGGTGACTAAATGCTTGCTGCTAACCTGGCGCTGGCATGTTGTTGGGTTAGTGTCAGGCTCACACAGTCTTCCCATTCTTCCTGCGGATTCCTCACGTCTGCATCTACTTTGTCTTAATAAAAGCGGAGCTTTTCGGGTCGGCAGCTCATAACAACCTAAGTTATGGGTCATTTGCATTGTTGGTAGTGTATCAAACCACAGCAGCTTTTGTGCATATTTCTGTTTGCTAGCAGACGGAATTGACGAGGCATCTTACGCAATACAAGTCAATGGAGAGCGGAGAGCTTTTCCCCTCCAGATTGTATGGCTTTCCGAGTATGAAGCAGGGCACGGAACACGTATATTGCCCCTTCATACAAAACAAGGATAAGCCCCACAGGTAGGGCTGGGCGATATGGAAAAAAACAAATCTATTTACATGTTTGACCAAATACCTCGATATCAATACCCCAACGATATCGTAGTGTTGACTATTGGTGCTTTCACAAAATTTACAGAATGGAGATTTTTTATACATAATCATTAGTAATGTGGATATAATAACTAAAGGCAAATAACAGAATAACAACAGTCTGGTAAGTACAGAAAAGGAAATCACTTTACTGTAATGCAGCCTTTAAAACCATGACAATACAACACTTACGCAATATTATGATATCCAAAATCTAAGACGTATCTAGTCTCATATCATGATATTAATACAATACCGATATTTTGCCCAGCTCTACCCACAGGTATGACTTTTCCAGAATGTTATGCCATATTTTTCCCCTCATGGAGAGAGCTCTTTCAACATGCCGGACGCCCAGCTACATACCAGAAGGACAACGTTACTGCAAGACCAGGTCAGCTCCCGTTTCAGTGTGAAATGTACACGACAGGCTATTTCTGGTCGCTTAGTGGGATCAGATTTTCCTCAAAGGAAGAGTGGTCTCTAGGAAAGGAGCACTTTAAAAAAACGCTACCAGAGAGCTTTCATCCATACCCAAAAGACAGGGATACGTGGCTTACCAACATGACACATCCATGGAAGTTCGGCTACTTTTGTCGATGTTGGCCGTTTGAAGAGGTCACGACTAACGTTTATCTGCAGAGCCATGGCGACAGTGAAGGGAAGAGTGTAATGTGAGAGCATTACCGGGGCCTTGCTTGACAATCACTAGAAGCAGACTGTAATCTGCTGCAGAGCCCTGAGGAAGGACAGCGGAGGCAACGTAAGCGAGCTGCACATTTGTGAATCAGATAACCCTGGTGGACTTATTTGGACATTGGCTGACATCCAGCGAGCCTGATCCACTGACAGTGTCCCTCTGAGCTTTTAATCTGCCCTCTGGCTGTAAATTATGCCAGTCCTCTTTTACCCAGCCACAACAGCGCAAGTAGATTTAGCCTTGAACCTTGCCACAGGGTTGATATTACACTAACCACTGGACCGGTGTACTGAATTATACTACTAGGTGTTCTACTTGACGCAGTAGCCTTAAAACACATTAACATCCACTGTTATGATTGGCTCGTGAGCTACAGGAATGCCCTTCCAAAGAAAAAAGGAACACGGAGTAGTGAATTTGATAAATTTACCGTTTATCAGACCACAAATGAGACAAAAATTTGCTAGCTGGTGCAGGGATTCTTAACATGGGTTACCTGTACCACAGGAGGGTTCTTCTGCATCCAAGGGGGTACGTGGAAAGATTAGAGAGAGTAGTTCTACCCCTCGTGTGTGTAAACTAGTTAGCAAGCACACATTGCACAGGTACTGCAATTGTGTAGAATAACAAAAAGTTTTCTGTTCTATACATTGGTTTTAACATGCAGCCAAAGGTTATGACACAACAGTTCAAATTATTAGCTAAAAGCACAGTAACGTTAATGGATAAACTGTCGAAAACATTAAGCTCCTCCCCAAGTAGTAGTACGATTGCATTCCAAACAAGCTCTATATTGACAGTGCAATTATCAATTACCAATTTCTACTTTTGTGTAATGAATAGTGTCAAACATTTGGAATGAATAATGGGGTATGTGAGTTCTTTGGACAAGGCTGGGGGGGGGGGGTACCTCAGACCAAGAAATGTTGGAAAGGAGGTAAGCTAGCGTTCCCTATGGTCCTTCTGCCTGCCTCCTCGACCTTGGGGGACTACTACTGGGCCGGGAGGAAAGCAAGTTCCAAAGACACAGACTCCCAGTTAGCGCTGTAGTAACTTGAATTGAGCCAAGCAGACCCCATAGCCAGGAGACACAGTGGGCAGTCCACTTTGTTGTTGTAGACTTTGTTCTTAGCACAAACGCCTCATTGTTTGAGGCCCAGTAACAAATGGACTGTGTTGATCTGAATAATAGAACAGCAGCCTGTTTAGGCACCTTCGTTTCTCTGAATAGCCTATCACCCAGACATAGCCTATTCTTTGAATGCAGCCAAGTGCCGCTAAGCAAATCACAGTAGGGAGACCCTTTAACCAATCAGAGGGAAGGGAGGAGGATACCTACATGGCTGGGAAGGCGACCAGAACATGACTACCGTGCGTGCCATTTCCGTAGAGCGTGGTCTTGGGGCTGCCATGCACTGGATGACCGTGTGCGGAGAGCGCTGAACCTTAACCGAAAAGCATCACCTTCCCTTCACTTCGGTCAAGGAGTCTCAACCCACAACTCTCCCCTGGCGACTTAGTGCCTCTGTAATCACAGTGATGTAAAATGTGCAGAAACCACTTGTCTCTTAATAATACATTTACTATCTGGTTGACGAGAAACTAACGTGTCCGTGTTGGCAGGCAGTCTCGCTGCAACCGAGGTAACACGACACGCGGTGACGACGGGCCACATGCTTGACATCTTCAGGGAGCCCC
>NC_045750.1:17494548-17497582 GCF_008692095.1 Etheostoma spectabile | reverse complement strand
TTCATTGTTGAATGACGCAGAAAAAAATATTTTCCCCAATTAACAGCACAAAACATAAAACGCATTTTAATTATTACCCGGTGGGCTTCGTGAAAAAAAAGTAGCGTGGTGTAAGCTAGCACTGTGTTGTGATGCATTTAAACGACGTCCAAACACCACTGCGGGGGCAATAAAACGCGCGTTAACCAATAGAGCTTCTAAATGATCCAGACCGCCTAATGTTAGCACCAAAGCAAGCTAACAAATAACACTAATGAAAACAGAGCCTTCAAATTACAACGCTGCAGTGGTACGAGAAAGAAAACAGAAGACTGCTGGAAAAACGTCATATTTTCTCCGAGGAACTAGCTAAAGTCAGCTAACCGTTAGCTATACATTTAAACGGGTTGCCAACATGCTTTTAAAGATACAGAGACAATTATAGGTTTAAACAGTCACATCGTATCATTGATCTATCGCTCTGAGGGGTCATGCCAAGATTGTATTTATCATTTAACGTTATTTGCTCGGTAAAGAATGAATGACTCAGCTTGGAAGTACCACTATTAAAGGGGGAGGTGGCCATTTTCGAGTGACGGTGTTAGCTAGTCCATGGTATTGAGCTCTGTTGTCAGACTTTGGCTCCCTTCCCTAGCTAGCTAACTGACGCTGAACTAATGAATACAGAGAAGAAAGTACCCCTGGAACCCCAATTCCATTCACATTACATGTACATCCCGTTAAACTGGTTACATGCCACAAACGAACTGCGGGAATAACGCCAAGCATGTGCCCTGCGTTCTAGTCCACGTTTCCTTCTGCTGCTAAGGGGCTGACGCCGGAGACATTAAAAGATAACAAACCTCGGGATGGTACGGAGGTCCCCGGTTCCTTTGGTCTCATCCTGTCGAGAGAACCACACCTCCAACAGCTTCTCGGTCCCCTCGAAGAAATGTGCACCGTTATCTTCCATCATGAGACAACAGACACCCAGCAACAAATATTAAACTTCGGTTGTAATGTTTACAACTTGATTAATCCTTCTTAGATCGGTTATAATTTATTGAGGTACAGTCCTTTAAGCAATCCAGGTGGTGATTTTCTTGAGTTACCGTCTTCCCTTTTGCAGAGAATACCGTTAGCGAGTGCTAGCTAATATCGCCGGCCATACTGTGGAGAGCACTGAATGAAGACGGCGTGGTGAATTTATATGCTAGCCATATTTACGTCAGTCTTGCGTTCAGCCAATCAGGTCACAGGGTTCTGTCTTGTGGTATGTGATTGGTTCGAGGGCCGATCACTCATTGAAAACAGAGGTTTTCTCCAGTGACGTCCGGAGCGTGCCACACTGTGCCTCTATACAAACCAACACAGTAGATTACCGGGCACCCAGATGGCTCAGCTGGTAGAGCGGGCATCCATATATATAGAGAGGGTTTCTCCTCGCAGCAGGCCCGACTCCGACCTGCGGCCCTTTGCTGCATGTCGTCTCCCCTTTCATGTCTTCTGTTGTCCTTTCAACGTAAAGGCTGAAAATGGCACCAAAAAAAAAAGACATTAGATTACACTACAGACTACATTTTAGAAGGATATTGTGACTGATATTTGATATTATGATTATGGATATTATGATATAAACCAGTAAGTGATGTTCATGTAAGTCCCTATTTAAAAACGTGGGACTATTTTATCTATGTATCGTATAAAAACTATGTTTTAGAGTTCCAATGTGCTTGGGCAAATTTCTTGTACACATATGAATTAACTGTGTGAATACTTTGTTCCTGCCATGTACCATTTTACGGTTGTAATGTATGTATTAATAATGTATAAAGTATTATTTATTTATTTTTTTACTCCATGTTGCCATTAACAAAAACACAATTTTCACTTCGAATTATACGTGAAAAAAATATTAGCATACCACACATAGAGTATAAATAATAATAATAATAATAATAATTACTATAAAATGAGCATGCCCATTGCAGTTGACGAAAATATATAACGACCATTTGCTTTTTTTATCAGCATTATCATTGTAAATGCACACTTCTATAAGTAACTCCATTTAGCAACCAAATAAAAAAACATATGTGTTAGATCCTGCTTTAGAAATTACCATTCTTAATACTAAATAAAAAATGAAGGTGCCAACAGGGCGTTTGTAATTTTGCTCTCAATTTACACCTTTTTTGATAATAAAACACAACAGTATTTTCAGAGGAATAATTTATTTTCTTTAAAGATGTAATGTATTTGTTGTATTATCTTGATAATATTTGGTATATACAGTATGTTATGAAATTAACGCCATTAACAGTTCAGGGATTATAAAAACATTTCTTAATATAATGTATATTTAAAGATTATAAAGTAGCCTATATACTTTAAAAGGAACAACAACACTATTGGTACACCATGAAATCCAAACCAGCGTTCATGAGAACGCAAAGAGCAACAAACCACAGCGAGAAACGCGGGTTGTAGTTTCCTACTTTTTCCGCTTTCTAGGCGGCGAACCGCGGCGCCTGCTCAAAAGAACTATTATTCCCAGCGAGCCCTGCGCGCCAATTAGAAACGTCAACGAGCCAGTGAACATTAAGCGGAGCAGACCAAAATCCCAAACAAGGAAATGGTGGGGGAATAAAACGACCAGATTATTTAATTAATGCATGTAATAATTAATATTTTATTTTATTGTAAATTAAGACGTATTTATGGGTTGAAATGGATTACGACTTCAAAACAAAGCTGGCGGCCGAGAGAGAGAGAGTGGAAGATCTGTTCGAATATGAAGGTTGCAAAGTGGGTCGAGGCACCTACGGGCACGTTTATAAAGCTAAACGCAAAGACGGGTAAGATAACCGTGAACGTTATTGTTGTACTGACATGGAGCTGACTGCACGGTGCATTTGCTATTGACACCTTGGTTGTGTGTTAACCGGGGCGTTAGATTTGGACCTCCCCGAAACGATAACCCGTGTCTCTGTGTTTTTGTTTTCATGTAACGCACTCACTCACTCACTCACCAACGGTTCCCCCCCCCCCCCCC
>NC_045750.1:17493021-17494538 GCF_008692095.1 Etheostoma spectabile | reverse complement strand
TCCCCTTCCTCCCCTTCCTCACCCCCCCCCCTCAAAACAACACAACAATACAGTAAGCAGCGGTGCTACTTGTTTGGCAAGTGTCGTCTTTCGTGGTGCCGACGAAGCCAGCTTGTCCCTATAGCGTGTTTAAACGAACTGGTATGGTCATTCAACGCGATAGGGACATTTCAGCGTCTTTTTTGTGGCCAAGCTATCCACTCATTTTAACACTACGTTGTCAAACTTTGTTAACACTCGCAGGTATAGTCTGTTCACCATTTCATGTCTTTACGCTGTTACTGCAAGCATTTGAATACATACTAGCAACAGAAGATGGACAAATGCGCTTAACCGTGTGTGTTCTTTGTTAACAGTGTCACCATGGCTACAACACATTTGGCATATTTTCAGTTTAGTTAGGTTAATCCCTCTGACCTGACAGAAAGCAAATGGAATGCAAGCAGAGCCCTTACAGGGCATTGAGGAGTTGCTTTATTTCCTTCCTTTTATACTTTTGAAACGTATATAGTTAGCTGTTTTGCTGCTGCATGGTCAAACATTCTAGATTGTTCTTTGCTGTCTGTAATGACCTATTGGCCAGATGTGACCAATCCACATCCAATTGTTGTTTCTGTTGTTATATAATGTAATTTTTTAAACCTTGTTATCAAAATTTGCACAAAACTAAAATACTTTTCAGGGATCGGGTATCTGCCAGATGTGACTGGTGACCAGATGTGATTGAAGAGGTTATGTGTAATTACCTCTCTAGTACAATGTGCAGGGGTTGAGCAGTAGCGGTTAGGTTAAAACTATGACGCCTGCCACGATATAACGCTATTATGACAATGATGTGCATACAGCTAATTAGTGCTGGGCAATATGTCGATATTATATCAATAACGTGATATGAGACTGGATATCAACATTGTTTTGGATATCGTAGTAGCCTATCGTAATGTGACATAAGTGTTGTCTTTTCCTGGTTTTAAAGGCTGTGTTAGTCATTATATTCACATTGCTGATGATTATTTATCAAAAATCTCATTGTGTAAATGTTTTGTGAAAGCATCAATAGTCAACCCTACAATATCGTTGTGGTATCGATTTTGAGGTATTTGGTCAAAAATATCGGGGTATTTGATTTTCTCCATATCGCCCAGCACCAATGCTAATGCACATCTTATTTAGTCAAGTTACATTTATTTCTATAGCACATTTAAGACAACGTGAGTTGACCAAAGTGCTTTACAACTTTCATTACCTTTTTATTAATTACTGTCTGTCAAATAGTGTACATTTTACTACAATTGGTTTAAATACATCATTTGTTATTTATTACACTGCACATTAAACTGAGGGTGCAAAACATTAAGCTAAGGGTGCAATGCATGCTTTTGCACCCTTGTAGAAGCGGGCCTGGTTACAGCCTCATGCTACCTTAATCAGGATGTAAATGTAAATGGACTGTTCTTAAATAGCACTTGCAGCAACCATTAACCGTTCACACACATTCACACACTGTGGCCGAGGCT
>NC_045750.1:17492680-17493011 GCF_008692095.1 Etheostoma spectabile | reverse complement strand
GTGCCAGCTGCTCATCAGATAAACACTCACACCCATTTACATATTTACATTTACACTCCGATGGCGCAGCATTGCCCAAGGACACTTTGACATGGGACTGCAGGGATTGAACCACCAACCTTCCGATTTGCTGGTGCAACTAACAATTGTTATTACAGTTGATAAATCTGTTGAATAATTTCTTGATTAATCGATTAGTTGTTTGGTGTAGAAAATGTCAGAAAATGGTAAAAAATGTGGATCAGTGTTTCCCAAAAGAAACCTGTGTCTTAAAAAAGACACAGGTTTCTGAATGTCCTCTGCCTTCAGTCTCCAGGTGAGCTGTTCAAAA
>NC_045750.1:17492536-17492670 GCF_008692095.1 Etheostoma spectabile | reverse complement strand
TTTCTACGTCACTAGCCGAGACGAGGTGGCTAACCGTAGCATGCTAGCTCATTCTCAATGACTGAACACTGCTACAACACACACTAGTTCACCATAATCTCCAAAAGAACTACTTCCATGTCCCTGTTCTGCAG
>NC_045750.1:17491864-17492513 GCF_008692095.1 Etheostoma spectabile | reverse complement strand
GTGTCCCTCGTTTAGAAGAAGTCTCCCAGCTAATCCTGCCTTGTACTGACCAAGGTTGGAGAAAGTAGTATAGAATAGTATAGAAGTAAGATGTCTCACTCTGTAACTAAAACAGAGATCCAAACACACAAGGTGAAATGAGGATCCGCAGCAATGTGCAAACCTATTCTGGTACAACCTCAAAATATAATTATGGACCTGAAAATGAGCATAATATGGGCGCTTTAATGCTGTGATACAGTGCTACAGTTTGTAAAATGTAATATTCTGGAATACTTGGAAAGATAAACTATGAATGGAATGTGGAGAGTTGCTGCTGTTAGACTGGATTGTATTCAACAAAGACAGCCAAACGTTGCGTGTGCGATATCCGCACAATTAAAGTATTTAATTGGATATTTAACAGTATTATGAGAGAGAGGGAAATGACATGCAGCAAAGGGCTGCAGGTCTGAGTTGAACCCGGGCTCGCTGCGTTGAGCAGTGACCCTCCGGACATGGGTGCCCGCTCTACCAACTGAGCTATCCGGGTGCCCATATTGTCAGTGTTTTAAAGAAGTAAATATATACAATCTGGAATTGTGCCTCTGTTGGCTGGCTGTCCGTCCCCTTCCTCTGTCTCTGTGTTGGCGTTCTAACCTCCGGTGGA
>NC_045750.1:17485811-17491854 GCF_008692095.1 Etheostoma spectabile | reverse complement strand
CTATGGTTAACTGCTCCTCAGATCTCTGCAGGGTAAATCCAGACAACTAGACAACTAAAACCACTTTTTAACGTTCACATGTTCCACCAAAACAAGTTCCTTCCTGAGATTAGGCCTTAGCCCCGCCCAAGACGATTGTGATTGGTTTAAAGAAATGCCAATAAGCCAGAGAACGTTTTTCTCCCATCCCAGAATGTGATGTGGACTAGCCAGACCCTCCTTAGCAGCTCTGTGGAAGTAGGTCTGGCAATGCGAGACTAGGTCCAGAGAAAACATTCGCAGTGCAGCTTGTCTCTGGTGGTTTGTTAAGCGCAGGGTGATGGTGCTGGCATGGCATAGTACACACATTATGAAGCTCCAGTCACCAGTGCAGCCACAGACCACAGTGTTGCGAATGGGACTGCACAGCGATGCCAGTTCAGAGGCATGGCTGGCACACAATAATCAGCCAAAGAGGTATGCTGCGGGGCTGAAGGACCGCTACCCTTTGGGTGTTATTGGGCTGTGTGTGGCCGACCATGTGGCTGCGGAGCTCGTGGCGTGTCCCTCACTGTTGGATCTCTCAGCAGCTGTTCCAGCATGTTAAATCGACATCAGAGGGAGTCACCGAGAGAGAGTCCTCTGATTGGTCGCCTAACCTTGTTAGTCGGCGTCTGCGATCACTTTCTCTTCCACAAGTGAGACGGCAAAATCAAGTTTACAGTGCCACATGAAACATTATTCTGAGCGAGAGATGAAGCCGATTCACAGTGACATGAAAACGGAACCCCCCCTTTGTCATGTGCTTTTGAGTAAAAGACGAGTGAGTAGTCATCTCCTGTCCCTTGGATACGGTGTTGTAATGTAACACAGTACAAATACTTTGTTGCTGTACTTAGGTAGAATTATCTGTACTTTACGTTGTTGTTTACCTATCTGGCAACTTTTACTTTTAATCCACTACATATCCTGAATAAAATGCTTTTACTCTACTCTACATTTCCCCTCAGCCTCTTCGTTACTCCATACTTGCAAGCCGGGGCGTCGGACTGGGGGGGGGAAAGGGGACCGAGTCCCCCTAGCTGTGGATGCGGGGAGGGGCTCAAAGAAAATGCATCTCTACAGGTCCCAGAATTTTGTGCCATGCTCCTGCTCGCAAGACATGTTTTCATACCGTTTTTCTCTTTATTGATGTCAGACTTTGAATTCGATGGTTAAGAAGGTGTGGAAACCCTGAATATTATGCTTCACTATATAGAAGCCACAATAAAGTTTTTTTAAATTTTACTTTTACTTCTAACAGTACATTCAATATCATAAAATTACTTTTGATTCTTAAGTACAGTCAATATTAGATACTTTAAGACTTTTACTCAAGTAATAGTTTAAAAAGGGACTTTAAATTCTACCAAAGTCTGCTAAGATACATTTATCCAGTATGGCTTCCTTTATAAAGGACTGCTTGGATGTTGTCTTTGAGATGCGTTCAAGAGCTGGAACAATTAGTTGATAATCTGATTGGTTGATGGACAAAAAATGAACTGTTTCAGCATTCAACGTTCTCTAGCTGCAGCCTTTCAAATGTGAGGATATGCTGCTTTTTTTGTTTTATATTATATAAAACAAAACAACTTTTGGATTCAGACCAAAAAAAAAAAACAATCTCCACATGTCCCCTTGGGCTGAAGGAAATGATTATGAGTGTTGGTTTGATAGTTAAAGAGAGCGTGCAGGCTCAGACTTGTTGCACTCTTAAATAAAATACCTGGGGGATTATGTGGAGGAGCTGGTTTTCCTCAGCTCTTAGCGGAGTAACCTTTTATGTCAATATTACTGAATTCATACAAGGGCATGTTACAGCCCAAAATATGAAATATTATGAGCTCTTTTGAGCATCTGTGCAACTAAATTAGTATGAGAGATGTGTGTCTGAGAACGCCGGTTATTTCATGAGAATCTCCAGTGCAAATTAGGCTGAAGTGGGTTTGATTAGCGCGACAGGACCTGTCTGACCCGTGTGGCCTGCTCACTCACTGAATAACCGGATTACTGGATGCCGTCCACAGATTGTGTTGACATTTTAATAATGTCTCTGTGCACTGTTTTAAAAAAAGAAATAATTTCCATTTTAGCCCTCTTCACTTCTCTGTGCTCAGGTTGGATTTCATCTGTGTCTGCTGAATGTGCTCCATCCTGCCGTCTCACGTTTCACTCATACACCGGCGGTGCACAAATGTGATTCACGAGGGCAAATGACTAACCCGCAAATGGCAGACAACAAAAACAAAGATGTGGCTAAAAAGCTACGGCGAGGCCGCGGCGTCGTTTGAATCCTGAGCAGCACTCTGTGCATCGAGGGTGAAATTCATGCACAGCAGTGACCCGGGCAACAGTAGAGCACTCGAGATTGATGTTGAAAAGAAAATCTGTGTCGTCTAGTAATGTTGCTCCCATTTTCTCTCTTCATCTCTACAGGAAAGATGAGAAGGAGTATGCCCTGAAACAAATAGAAGGCACTGGAATATCGATGTCTGCCTGTAGGGAAATCGCTGTAAGTTGCAACTTTTGTTATTAGTGTGTTTTGGTTCGGATGTTTAATTTGAAAGGAAAGGTTCAACACTTTAAATATTCTACTTTGAGTTCCGAGCTGGAGTCAAGTAGTGCTTAGCGTAGCTTAGCCTAAAGACTGGAAACAGCTGTCCCGGTCCTGTCCCATGTGAATAAATGTGCCTAAAGCTCACTAATCAACACACTGTGTCTCATGTGTTTAATCTATACCAATCAATACACAGGCAGACATGTAAATAAGCACAGTTTGTGGTTTTGTTGTTGTTGCTTGCCAATTGCCAGCACATCATATTTTTTTAGTTTGTGCACAGGTTGGAATATTAATAAGATAAGACCATTTTACAGTTGTTTGTAGGTGTGTTTTTACAACATTGGACATAGCTGTTTCCCAATGCATCCGGTCTTTATGCTAAGCTAGGGTAACTGACGCAAGCTCTAAAATAAGCACACAGACATGAGAGTGTTACATACGTAACAGCCCAAGTTGTACATAAAGAGCATTGTAATTGTATGCAGGCCTCAAGGATACATACAAAAGTAGGACTAAATGTAAACAGAACTTTGTTTGTTTACAAAAAACTCCACAGGCCACCTTAACGTCTTGTCATTCTATGTTTGTGCAGTGTTCCCCGGTAAATAACTGCAAACAGATGAGAAAATGTATCAGGGTGGGGGGTTCAAGGTCTGACACTGGGCCCCCCCACCGCTGCTTTTTTAATTTGGGGGTTTAGGGGCATGTAAACAGGAAGTATAATGTGGAATAAAATGTAGACATTGTGAGTTCTTTTGCTTTTAATTGTTTACATTTTTGGCAAATTAGCATCGATAAAAGGGAAGGAGTCAGGTGTACCCATGTACAGACAACTAGGTCTGGGCGATATGGAGAAAATCATACAACACAATATTTTTACCAAATACCTCGATATCGATACCGCAACGGTATTGTAGTGTTGACTATTGGTGCTTTCACAAAATATTTACACAATGAGATGTTTGATAAATAATCAACAGTAATGTGGATATAATGAAGTGGGTAAAGGTGAATAATAGAACAGCTACAACAGTCTCTTTACTTTACTGTAATGCAACCTTTAAACCAGGAAAATACAACACTTATGTCATATTACGATATTACAATATCCAAACTCTAAGACGATATCTAGTCTCATATCACAATATCAATACAATATCGATATACTGCCCAGCTTTACAGACAACTATCACTGGATTACTTTGATCCTGAAGAAAACTTTAAATACATGTTCAAGTTCTGCAATTTGTGTAGCAGTTATTTTTCTAGGATTTTCTAGGAAGGCAAATGTGTACCTCGTGTTATGAGGAAAAAGTGAGATTTGTGATGGAAATTTGAGGAATCTAATGGTTTTAAAGTACCTGAATGACGTCCGTTAGCCTTGTGTCACACCTGCACCTGCTGACAGTGTTCCTGAGCACTGACCAGGTCAAATCAGACGGCCAAACTTTAAAAACTAACTTCTCCTTAGTTTTAGAACACTGTTTTGCACCTGTCTCAGGGTTTGCCACAGAACAGTTGTTGGGTAAGTGTAAGGTCTTTTTTGATGAAGGCCCGGCTTGGGCCGTTCCCAGACTGACGGCAGCATGAATGTAGAGTCCAATAGTTTCCGTGATACCAAATATTGGACGGAATTGCGAAATTAAGAATGTGAAAAAGCTATAAGGCTGACTCCATAGGGCCCTACATGAAGTCAGTGCTACAAGCTAACTGGAGACTTGGAAATATGTCTACACCTAAGTGTCCAACTGAGCCGTCCCACTGTAACTGTAGTTTAAAAAAAAAAAGTCTTAAAAATACATTTAAATTCCCTTCGCTTATTGGCTTAGGCTGGTGGGGTGTAATTAAGGTCCGGTGGGCTTGCATAACACCGGGGGAAACCCTGTGTCTCTTTCACCTCACACAGGATCACACCTCTGTATAGGGGATTTAATGTGATAAGGGGATAGCATCTCTCAACTCATTATCACCATTATTAATTAGGGCTTCAGTGGCAAAATCAATTTTAAAATCTGTGACAAGAAAATGGCTACTCTTTCTTTCCCCCCGTTCTGCAAACGTAGAACAGAAAACTGCACCTTGATAGCTGAGTGGTTACAGCGCTGCCATATAACATCTTGTGTTCGATTCTGACCTTTGTTGCATGTCATACCCCTCTCTCTCTATTTCCCCCATTTCTATCCTGTCCTCTTTCAAATGAAGGCAAAAAAAAAAAAGAGAACAAAAAAAGTTTTCTTCCTTCATATTATAACCATTTTAGGCTGACTAGCTGGTATATGGTGCCAAATGTTACATGAGCATTACGGTTCATGTCGTCTTGTCAGCTCTGTCCTGTCTAAAATGTTATATAATGTTATATATTCCATGTATGAAAGGGGCTTCATAAATTTGATTTGCCTCCGTATTGTTGTTGTTGCAGAATAATTAGGAATAGAACAAATATAACATTGAACAACAAAGTTATCAGAATAATTCTACGGTCAACCTTTTTGCTATGAACCATGTGGAAGACTGGGTTTCCAGCTAGCACTTTGAGTCTCTAGTATTTGTTGTGGGTGGGGTTGTGGTGGGAATATAGCCAGAGGACATGTCAATCAGCCAATCCTCTCAGAAACCGCAGCGAGACAAAGAATGTGGCACTCTAAGGCTGTTATGTAATGGTCTCTGGTTTCCAGTATACCATGTTCACCTGGAGGTAGGCTATGAGCGCAAGCACAATCAGTTACACTAATCAAACACTCCCAGTAGTACTGAGCAAACCGCCTGTAGTTTAACTTGTAGCATGGTTTTCATAATCTTGAGCTTCACATTAGCATGTGTTACATATTGACAGTTCCCCTTTTTGCCGGCCACACGACCAGAGCTGAATTAAATGGAAAGATTACACTAGGCATACTGCATTTATCAGGCCCCTTCCAAATGGATACTTTGTTATTTGGTGATTTAAACAAGATTACTTTTAATTGCCATGCTATGCTAATTTATTTATTTTGGTATTTTAAAGTATAGGGAATGCATCAGAGCTTGTCTTTGTCGTTTTCTTGTTTTTATTACAAGACACACACACACACACACACACACACACACACACACACACACACACACACACACGCACACACTTTGCTGCACCTGAAATTATCCCAGGAAAGTGCTAGTGTAACCATTATGGCTAACATACGCTAACATACAAAAAATACGGATGAATGTCTCCAGTACTCGGAGGTCCATGTTTATCTGCTGGTAAAACTCCCGTTGGATGTTGGATGACTCGCTTCAGAATGTTAAAAATGGGCATCTTTCCTCTTTAGCGTTTAGCTTAGCACGGTGCCATAGCAACCATGAAAAACACCGTTTAGTGCTTTGAGTTTGGTGCTAGATGGAGCGCAACCATTGGTTGTTGACAATGTTCACATGATCATTCACAGCTAGTTTTGCTCTCTCTCTCTCTCTCTCTCTCTCTCTCTC
>NC_045750.1:17484867-17485801 GCF_008692095.1 Etheostoma spectabile | reverse complement strand
TCTCTCTCTCTCTTTCTCTCTTTCTCTCTCTCTCTTTATTGGCATGAATTTCAGAAATAACAATATTGCCAAAGCATCAAGGATAATAATGTATGAATAAATACATACAAAGAATTCAATAACTAAACTAAATATATACATTTAAGATAAAAAACAGGAAAGCAACAACAGTATATTATATATAGTAAAATCTCAAGTGTCAAAGAAAACAAAGACAGAAGAAAAAAAAAAGAAAAAAACACATGAAGTAGAGGACTAAAGGAGAAAAGAAAGAAAGTAAATTGTGGGGAGACAAACTCCAAATGTTACATGTTGATGTGCTGATTGTCTCTCAGGCTGTGACATCTCTCACATATCTCGCTGCTTCTACAGCGCTCACACTGTTTTCTCCAAGTAGATGTTGCATTTGTGTCTGGTCAGAGAGTGTATCAAAATCTAGATACGTTTAAGACAAATAATTAAGGACTGCTTTTCTTTTATTCATAGTATCAAATCATAACAAGAGTTATCTCAAGACACTTAGCAGATAGAGTAGATCTAGACCACACTCTATAATTTATAAAGACTCTTCCAGCAATTCCATTAATTCCCCCAAGAGCAAGCATTTAGTGCGACAGGGACGAGGAAACACTTCCTTTTAGGGAGAACCCTCAAGTTGCGAGGAAAACTTCCTTTACAGCGTAACTTTCGCCAAAATGCAACCGAGGGTCTTTTTGTGAATGTACCCGAGTCAAACTTTCATTGAAAAGCATATTCAGGGTGGAAGCGCCACTTTTAAGATTTACCGTATTTTGGTTTTTCGGTCAAATGGCCTTTTGAATGGGAGTGCTAGGGGCACTAACATGATAGCATCAAAATCACTATTTTTAAAACGCTAAGAAGGCTCACCACAACATGAGACTTTGCTCCAAGTATCACCAGGGGCTCTACACAT
>NC_045750.1:17483530-17484857 GCF_008692095.1 Etheostoma spectabile | reverse complement strand
ATTGAGAACATTGTTTGTGTTCAAAGAGTTTACTAAAAAGAAAAAAGCTGCGAGTGGCCTTCTACTGCTCCACCATTGAGAGCGTACTGGCATACTGCATGCCAGTGCAGTACAGTGGCTACTCAGAATCAAACAACCGAGCTCTTCAGGGGGTCATCAACACCGCACAGAAAATCATTGGCCTCCCTCCCTGGTAGACATCTCCAGCTCTCGCTGCCTCAGCAGAGCCAACAACACTCTGAAGGAACCTTCTGGATGCCACCTGTTTGACTGTTTGCCCTCTGGCAGGCGCTACAGGTCCCTCAAAGCACGGACCACCAGACTTAAAGGAGAACTCCGGTCTATTCCAACACATAGCTCTGTTATTTGGAAATGTGGAGTGCTGTCAGTAGCAATGAAATCAAAACCAATCGGTGCTGCCTACACCGTGTTATTCTCCTGCTAGAGTTAGCACCCAACAGGATTAAACAGGGCAAGTTTTAAACTTGTTTTTAGCTTCTAAATATGTTCAAACACAGCGAATCTGACTGCAGTAGATTGGGCAGAAAGGCATAAAACTTTAATCCAGACCTCTGTTTATTTCCTGTTTGAAGTCCACACTAGCCGATTGTCAAACTCATACAATCCAGCTGTAACCTGACACCACAGTGGAGCCGGGAGAGCAGAGCTGCCGGCTGCAGCAGGTCAACAGTTCAAGAGCCACTGTTGCTTAGTTACCTATGCGCATGCTCGATAGCTCTTGAACCCTTGAACTCTTGTAGCTCTCATGGCTCCACTGTGGTGTCAGGTTACTGCCTGTTTCTACATGTTGTATGTGTTGAAATCGACTGGAATTCTCCTTTAAGAGCATTTTCGGTCCCTGGGCCATACGCACACTCAGCTCTAGGGATGCTAATTTTTATCTGACCTTTTATCGGCCGACCCTCGTTAACCGATCATTAACCATTAACCAAAAAGGTGGCAACTGAGTCCCAGTCTCAGCGGAAAGCTGTGGACTTGGACCCAATGCACAGCCAAGCAGCTGCATGCATTGTTGTGGGCAGTGGACAGTGGAAAGTGCAGCCACTTTCCTGGAACGCTTGACCAACACAAGTCTGCAGCTGTCCGTAGAGCGTTCCAGCCTTTCTCCACATCATCCACCTACGAGGTTGTTAGCTTATCTGCCTAGTAATAGATGTAGTATTTTTTTTTTCCTTCCATACCATTTTTTTAAAGGTCCCATGGCATGTAAAACTTTACTTTATGAGTTTTTTTTAACATTAATAAGAGTCCCGCCCCGCCTGCCTATGGTCCCCCAGTAGCTAGAAATGGTGATAGGTGTAAACCG
>NC_045750.1:17479120-17483520 GCF_008692095.1 Etheostoma spectabile | reverse complement strand
TTTCCTGCTCTGCCTTTGAGAAAATGAAAGCTCAGATGGGCCGATCTGGAGGTTACCTGAAGGTTACCTCCTCTTTCTTTGCTTTGCCTGCCCAGACAATTTGGCCCACCCATGAGAGAGAGACATCATGACTTTCAAATGAGCAAAGTGGCAGTTGGTCAAGGCCACACCACCAGCCTCCACCTTGCCCCCCTCTCTCCTCCTCAAAAGCTACAGACTCAGAAATGGCACATACTAAGGAAAGCTCATTGTGGGACTGGCTCTAGTGACTGGAATTCTGCATCAAGGCTGAATTTGGGAAAGAGACTTCATATACAGTATTAGGAGACCACTAAGGTCTATATAAAAGAGACTTCAGATACAGTATTAGGGGACCACTAAGGTCTATATAAAAGAGACTTCAGATACAGTATCAGGAGACCACTAAGGTCTATATAAAAGTGTCCAAAAAGCAGCATGTCATGGGACCTTTAAATAACCTTTCTATTTTAATATTAAATATTGTTATTCACCGCTTAACTGACAGTATTAATTTCTCAAGGAAAAGGGAATACCTAGTGGATCCTGTGCAATAATTCAAATTTATTCTAGTGCAATTGTAATTATTTCTTTACCTATTATTTTAGAGCCTGTTTTTGCCTGCTTTGGATCAACTGACTGCCTCTCAAGTACCATTTTGTCTCTTATGGACTCATAGTGGCAAAAAACCCTCTGAATTTCCTCCTCATCTTGCTTGTCTCCTGAACATTACAACCACCATAAATTAGTTTTGCTTAAAAAGTCTCTAGACTTGCCCAGCAGCAGGACAATGGAGTCTTTGTGCCTCCCAAACACCAACTCGCTTGGTTTAGCAAACTGCAGTTCAGCAACTGGCATGCCACATGCAGTCGGGTTGAGGAGGAAAGGGTTGAGAAAGGCTGGTTTGGCTGCAATGTGTTTTTTGGTTTTGCAGCATAAAATGGCCGTGGGTCTTTTTATGATTTTATGATGCGCCTACAATACGCCTCTTGAAGGATTGAAGAAATGTAAGGCATGATCAATAAGCAAATAAACGCAGGTTGCTTCTAAGGTTCGTCGTTCTGATCGATTCAGACATGAGAAAGTTAATTATCCAGTCAGTCATGCTTTTTCAGATGACATGAGGTGCAGTGTGATGCAGGTTAAGTGAGAGCAGCATGAAATAAAATGTAAAAACTATTAAATGATGACATGATAGCTGTTTAAAAGGGCTGCAGGGTTGCCTCAGAAACATCCAGTTTCATCGAATAAAGATCCCAAATTTGGTACTTTGTTGTTACCACACATGCCTCCACTACTTCTGAGATGAGTGGATAGTATGCTTTCTATTTCTATATTTGGGTGTTGGGCTGAGGATGAGGATCAAAAACAGACATAACTGTAGGTCTCAGAAAGAAAGAAAGAAAGGAAGAAATCAATAGCTCAACAAGGCTGATCTGAAGTACACCAAGGAAATAAAAATTGCACACTTGACTGATCAAGCTGATGAAACTTCAGTTTTTGCTCATCCTCCTTCACATGGAGGTCAGAAGTCAGCTTCACAAGGGCCCCTCATCAGGATGTCAGGGCCTTACATTATTTCCCTTTTCTTTTTTCCTATCTTACCCTGCCACCCTGTTTTTTTCCCCTGGATCATCCAGGCATTCGCAGCCTCGCTGCATTCTCTCAGTCATTGGGCAGCAGGTTGCATAACTTGGCCTATTGAGGGTTCCCAGCCTTTAAACCTCTGCGTCAAAAGCTTCCCGTGTTTAGATAATGCTTGGGCAACCTGGGTTAATCCTCTGCTAGCCGGTTGTAGGCGTTGAACTGGCCTGTGTGGGTTGAGTTCATCAAGGTGGGGCTTATAGATGGAGGGAGTCCAGGTAAGGTGGGAAACAGGAACCTGTTTGTGTTTGGATTGGAAAATGAGCTACAGGTTGTTGGCTGTAATGTTTAGGTAGTGCTTTACCCACATAGAGAGAGAATATGTCATGTAATTATATATCACCACAACCAGAGCCGAATTAAATGGAAAGATTAAACAAGGCATACTGCATTTATCAGGTCCCTTCCAAATGGATATGTGATTCAACAAGATTACTTTCAACTGCCACATGATTATTATGCTAATTTATGTATGTAGTTATTTTAATGCATCTAATTTTGGCTCATTTGAAATGCCTGAGAGAAACTTGTGTGAAGCCTCTCTTTGTCATCTTCTTGTTTTTCATTATCTCCCCCCCCCCACACACACACACACTTTTCTGCACCCAAAAACATCCCAGAAAAGTGGTAGTGTAACTGTTATGGCTAACATACGCCAACATACTAACTACTACTACTACTTACTACTACTAGCTAACATACGGGACAGGAAACTGATTTTTTTATGTTGTTTTTTTTTACTTTACTGTACTTTTTTATTAAAACAATGTAATAATATATACACTTAAAAATAGTTTGATTGGAAATTTACATTTTAAAATAATTTTTCAAACTTTAAATAAAATATGTTTTGACTTTTCCCCTTCTTACTGGGCCCCCTAGTGGCAAATGGGCCCTAGGCACGTGCCTAGAAAGGCTCGGCCTAGATGCGGGCCTCCATACGACACAGTTCAACTCAAGTCATCTTTTAACGTCATGCCTACCGTACACAGACTTTAAAAAGACTATAGTATGACACCATGTCACGTCCAAAGACAATCATCTCACATCTTACGTTAAAGACTGCCATGAAATGTAAAGACTGGGGATCTTGCAAGGTCACACATTGCAAGACTACAACTAGATTTGTTTTGAAAGATTTAACAAAGCTAGCTAGCTAGCTACAGCTAGCATTAGGTGTTAACTTAAGTGAAAGTTTGCAGATATTCTGTTCTGCCGTACATGCAGATGAATGTCTCCAGTTCCCGGAGGTCTGCATGTATCCGCCTATAAAACTCCCGTTGGATGACTCGCCGGCAACTGTCCCTCTTTAGCGTTTAGCTTAGCGCGGCGCCATAGCAACCATAAACAGCACTGTTTACTGCTTTGTGTTTGGTGCTGGAGGGAGCGCCACTATTGGTTGTTGACAATGTTCACATGATTCACAACCAAGACTTAAAACTTATAATAATATCAAACACGCTGGATTTTGTGGTGTTGTCAAGACGGGAACAGACTGGCTCGGCCTGAGTTTTATGACCTTACACCAAACGACTGAGACGACGGGAGCGCCCCAACTTTAGCAAGACGCTCATGATTACATTCTGATATTGGAAATTAGTCTGCAACAGTAGAAGTGCTTGAAAAGTCGTTTGGCGGAAGGTCGGCATAAGTGTGTGTGGATGTGGTGGGTGATGGGGAAAGAGCTTAAAGGATTAAACTAGTTTCAAAATTACCCCCAAACACTATGGCAGGCCATGTCTTGGAAATGATCGTCAGTAAACTATACACAAGCTGCAATGCACGAGCTAAAAGGTGTCCAAAGAACTCAGATGTAAAGTATGTAAATTAGTGAAGCCTGTATTTGCTTTTGATGTTATCACACAGAAATTTACTTCCCTCATCTTAAAATAGTCATAAGTGAATATTAGAGTCGCCTACTTCCTTGTTTACTGCTGCACAGGTTTGAATGAAATGCAGAGAAGGAGAATGTAAGGAAAGAGGTGTCTCTCTCCACAAAGTCATTGGGCAAGTGTTTATTTTGTTGTGCTTATGACATAATCACTGTGAAATAATCATAAAATAAGTGTTATTTCCATCATTCATAGCTAGTTCTGTTCTCTCTCTCTCTCTCACTCTCAATTCAATTCAAATTGCTTTATTGGCATGAATGTCAGAAACAACAATATTGCCAAAGCATCAAGTATTCAGCTGCTGTGTACTCTCGGTTTAGGGCTAGGTAATAATCCATTTTGCTTTGACGTTTCGTAGTGTCTTCCCAATAGGTCATGTATTTCTGTTTTTGTCTGCAGATGATTTGATTGGGCCGGATGATTTGGGGGGTGCCCTGAGGCTCTGGGGACTGTGAAGTGAGGAAGCTGTCTCACAAGTGCTGTGCTTCACAAGACAATAAAAACGGCCCCCCTACACAACACTAGTTCTGGTGGTGTACAGCTCGACTGGAGTATATAATGTGAATATAATGTGTAATCCACCCCTCCACCAAACAATGTTGACTAGCTTGGCTGAACACCATTCAAATAAACGTGGTCATGGGTGTGAAAGAGTTATTTGGTACGCTTCAGTCTTCAGTCTTTTTGTAACCCAAGCTGAGTTAGAAAATGGAAGACCAGGTTGAAACCGTGTATGGTCAATGTGCTTAATTGTGCACAAAATGGGCAGCAGGTTGCATAACACGGCCTACTGAGGGTTCACAGCCTTTAAACCTCTGCGACAAAAGCTTCCCGTGTTTAGATAAT
>NC_045750.1:17479031-17479110 GCF_008692095.1 Etheostoma spectabile | reverse complement strand
CAACCTGGGTTAATCCTCTGCTAGCCGGCTGTAGGAGTTGCGCTGGCCTGTGTGGGTTGAGTTCATCAAGGTGGGGCTT
>NC_045750.1:17470342-17479021 GCF_008692095.1 Etheostoma spectabile | reverse complement strand
GGAGTCCAGGTAAGGTGGGAAACAGGAACCTGTTTGTTTTTGGTTTGGAAATGAGCTACAGGTTGGTGGCTGTAATGTTTAGTTAGTGCTTTACCCACATAGAGAGAGAGAATATGTCATGTAATTATATCACCAGCATTTTCTTATGACTAATTATAGAAACAATAATGAACTGTTAACTCTACATGATCAAATTGGTGGTTTCAGTTTTTCTGACATTTCATTTGGCAAACATGGCACAGTTAGAGCTAAGAAACCCCTATAATTATTGACTCCACTCAGGCTACATTCACATTTATACATTTTTAGTTTTAAAACACATATCTTTTACTTTGTTTACACCTCTAGTCCACACTACTTGGGCTTGAGAGCCCCTAAAATGGAGACATTTGGACATGCTGGGTTGTGTTGTGGTCTGGACGGGCAGAAACGGAGACCATTGGAAACAATCCACGTTTGTCACTTGATTGGCTTTTATCAGTGCCGACGTGTTCTTCCCTGATTTGTCACGTGACCCTTTTCCGAAAGAAAACAGACAACACGAGCCTTGACTACCTGTGGTTAATTCAACATGGATAAATACTTACTGCTGTTCTTGACCTTATATTCGATGCTAGCAGCTGTTGTGCAATTACATGCTGCATTAAATAATAATACTAATCAACAAGCTGGCAACTGAGTCCCAGTTCACCCCTCCAGGAGTCTCAACTTTCCATCTTCCATGTCGGCGGACAGCTGCAGACTTGTACCCGTTGCGCAGCTGAGCTGATGTGATCATTGTCGTGACACGTGCAGCTACTTTCCTGAAACCGCTTGTGCAATCGCTTGACCAACACAAGTCTGCAGCAGTCATGAGCATCCCAGCCTTTCTGCCTACATGCGCAGGAGGCAAGATCTTATTGGATCAATTTGCAACAGAGTTCCACTGTCCATCAGCGTTATCAGCCTTACCTGTACGTGCATTGTACAGTGTTCGTAAATGGTCTGGATTATGCGTTTTCAGACAAGTTAGTATGAGTT
The DNA here is from genome assembly GCF_008692095.1 of Etheostoma spectabile. Taxonomy (NCBI): domain Eukaryota; kingdom Metazoa; phylum Chordata; class Actinopteri; order Perciformes; family Percidae; genus Etheostoma; species Etheostoma spectabile. The sequence continues at coordinate 17,478,001 of NC_045750.1, read as the reverse complement.
AGTATGTCTATATCAAGGACAGTTAATTTACGGGATAGTTCTGGTGCCTGAGGATGCTAGTTGGGTAGCCTTGCTAACTGTTATCTTGTGTTGTGCTAAAGTGATTGCTAAGCTAGCCACCCTCCAAGGACTTTGCTAAATGTTTACGCCATGACTTGATAAAAACCACATTTGAGGATCCCCTCAATAGAAACGACTTGCCAATCTGTGCATTACAATTATATCATTATCCATTGATTAATGTGTAGGTCTTTATGTGGCCCAGCTAAAGACTTGCTAAAGATGCTGCTTTAGTAAAAAGACATTAAACATCAATGTATTGTAGTATCTGGGACTAAATATGCTAAATATGCGACCCACGTCATGTAAACTTCAGCCTGCAACTCTTTGTAGCCTCTTGAATGTTTCCCTCACACTGTGATGGATGTTTACAGTTTGGATAATACTTTGACAGTTTGCCTTTGCTTTTCTCTTGCAAATAAAATCACCTCTGATCTGTCGTACGTCTTCTTAGCAATGTCGCCCTCAATCTCAGGAGTCAACCTGAGGGAGTAAAATGTTAGCAGGAGGGATGGTGCCAAAACGACAATATGAAATGAAAACTCATTTTAAAACGGGAATCGTCCCTGAATCCCTGGATGGCATTGTTTCTCCACAGTATGATTCTGTTTAAATACATAAATATGAAATTGTTCATACTTGTGTGTCTTCATTTCACTCATTCAATTATTATTGTAGAAATCCATTCACCCACCTGCTCCTGTTTCACATCTGTTCACTCCATTATGTTTGACCTTCCTGAATTGAAACATTGTTCATGGATTTAACTATTCCCATGAAACGAGTCTTGTTTTCCCTGTTGATCACAATGGCTTTTGTTTAGCTAAATCTCCTGACCTCATAAATATTCCCTGTCGTCCCCTCTGCGATTGCAGCACATGTGGGACGATAACAGTAACAATCATTATTTTCTTTATGATAGCCTTTTTCCATGTGAGTGCAATCACTCCCTCAGTAATAAGGATCTGCTGCCAGAAAATGTCACAGTAGTAAATTAGCCGAACCGTCCTTCACCCTCAAAGCTAGAAACATAAAATGACTCGACTTCATCTTTTCTGCGTCCGTCTCCGTTAGGCAGCCTGTGTTTCCTGGCCTGCATCAGCCATTCTTCCCCACCGTGCTGATAACTGTGCAAACAGCAACATATTTTAGTTGTATTTGTAGAGGGTAGAGCTGAAAAGCTCAAGCCCGTGGCTTCTGGGTATCAAATGTGCGCTGGCTGGTTGTCGATAAATGGAAGACCTTTTTTTATTGTTTGATTAAGACTCGAAGAAACAAAATACAATCAGGTAAATCATATACAGTATAATACTAATAAATCTGCTAGAGCTGTCGTTGCAGTAAAATAAATGTAAACACAGACTGTGCACCTCTGGTCTAAAGCACTACACCTCGTGTCCGTAAAGCTGCAGCTTGCAGTCCATCAAAGACAGCCTGGTCAGCAGAATATGTCTGTAAATAACACTAAGTAACTACTGCTGCTGCTGTGCTGATGTCTCATCGTGCCAGAGGCCGTTACTTTGTGCATTCTGAAGGGATAAGGCTTGGCGTTGCATGTCCCCCCCCCCCCCCCCCCCCCCCCCCCCCCCCCCAGTCAGAGAGTGGCAGGCAGCGCCCTGCACAGAGCAGCCTGCAGCGGCTTTATCGACCTGCTGCTCTCCAGCCACATGAGAGCCGCCATTATTCAGTCCTCAGGCGCAGGACAATCCTGGCTTTCCTTTCCTGTGAAAAGCGCATTCTTCCGTCTGATGTTCAGTGTTTTCCCTAGGTTTGTGAGCCATTATGATTACCATATCTGTGTCTAAAACGTTGGAAATGCTAGAGCAGTTACATAAATAACGCAAAGACACTGTGCTCACATTGATTTTACACTCAAAACTGCTTGAGTGCTGCGCCTTAGCCTTAAGCGTGATTATCTACGTAAAATCTACGCCGTGGCTATGTACTGTATGTTGTACATAAAGACACAAACCTACACCAGACCCTGTGCCGTAGCCTGACGTGCACCTCTCGGAAAAAATGTAACTACCTGTAGCGTCGCTCGGCTGTGGCTTGGTAGCGTTACATTTCCGCCTTGACTCATTTCCTGGTTCTCCTTTTCCATGAACAACATGAAATCAAGGCGAGGTTAACTTTTCCTGTTCCCGATTTCCCAGCGTGGTCAGAAAGCACAAAGAGCAGACCTCTAGAGTCTTTGCTCTGTAACAAAACCAGCAGAAAGCTGCCCTCCCAACGTTGGTATGGGGTGTTGTAGTTATTTCTGGGGGATATCAGTGTTGGTACATACGCGGTGATAAAACTACAAATCCTATGATTAATGCAACGCCTGCCAACGAAAATACTTCTTCGTTTGGCCAGGCCTACGTGTGGAAAATGGGAAAGTGTACTTTTAACGAGACATGGCTAGATCACAGCGATTTCCTCTGTTGGTTACAAGCGCTACCCAGCTCCAGCTACCAGTTTGTTTTAGCCAATTTTAATTTGGGGCCTAACGTTTGGGGCATTTTTTTAATGACTGAATTTCTTCAAATATTTTTTTTTTTCAGAATTTCTTTGATTTGAATATTCTTTTGGTAATGCGCCATGTAGGTCTTCAATTTCAATCTTTACGGTCTTAAAAGGTATTCAATTTTTTTTTTTTAAGATTATATTTTGGGGCATTTTCAGCCTTTATTTTGATAGGACAGCAGAAGACATGAAAGGGGAGAGAGAGGCGGAACGACATGCAGCAAAGGGCCGCAGGTCGGAGTTGAACCTGGGTCCGCTGCGCTGAGGAGCAAACCCCTATATATGGGCACCTGCTCTACCAACTGAGCTATCCAGGCCCCCAAAAGGTCTTCAATTTGACTTACTAACACCTGCCAGAACCCTGTCTCTTGCTCGCTCTACCTTCACTCTTTTGTGGATTGTGATTGCATTAAGTCCATAAATCTTACTTACATGAGATAACAATATGGGAGAGACATGGAACACTAGATGCTGCTTATTAGTGCAGCAGATCAAGCAGCTAAATCAGCTATATTGGCGAGATATATTGGGACATAGTTTTTACCATTTTAAGGCACATTGTGTGAATCTTCACCTGCAATTTGTTGAATGAGATTGAAAAAAACGAATTGTATACTTTATCTAAATTATTATATAAGAATAAAATATCTAAACATTTCATCACAAATAATTTAAAAGTTATTTTCTGGGAAAAGAAACGAGAGAAAAACATTCTTGTTATTATTCTAGAGAGAAGAAGCAGCAGCATTTGGTTTCAGATGCTTTCAGTTAACTCCCAACCCGAGACTGAAAGCCATCTGTACTAGATGTCTTCTTTCCGATCCCAAGTTTAAATATCAGAATTTTGCCTACAAGTGCGATGTGATGGTCCCTGACCTGGAAATACCCATTTGTATCTTGAGGAGCCTCTGGAAAGATGGACTGGCAGCCCGGGCGGGAGTCTTGCTTAGCCGGGAATACTTGGACCCTGTCCAGGGAGTGCTTTCTCTCTGAAGCCTTTACAAAAACATAACCTATTTACTCAGAAGTGGCCCAAAGCCTGTTCTTTTGTTCCTGCCATCTTCTTGCTCATTTAACCACCAATTTAAACATATTGATTATGTTCTTTTTAATGTATGTACAGTATGTTTTTTATAATAAGTTGCATACAGTTTTGGATTAGTCAATCGCCTCTTCAGTCAGTGTTTTTTTTTTTTACCTCATTGATGATCAGAATCTTCTCAACAGTTCAGTACGATGAGGACATTCATGAGTCAGCCCTCCGTCCCTGCTCATGTTGGAGAATGGCCTAAACGGCCCATACTTATTAGCAAATCAAAGTGAGTCACAAGACTTTCTGGAACATTTTCCCACCGGATTTCTGTGGCTAAAGCTGGATTACAGACATGTCATTATGGCTCGTAGTGGCGTTTTCCCACTACTTGGTTTTTATTGTTTTATGTTATTACACCAGCAGCTACCAAACATTCAAAATTAACAATCTAAGTCCTTGTAAAATGTATTTATTTACAGCCGAGATAAGTATATGTTTTACACAGAGTAACGCGTCAGATGGCTTAAGAAAATCATCAGCTCCATGCTGTTTGGTGACCGCCATGTGTCTGCAGGCAGCACAGTGGTGTGTCAGTATTATCTACATAGGGAAACGTTCTTGTCAGAATCAGAATAAGAATAGGTTTAATTGCCACACTAAGTACACTTGGAATTTGCCTTGGTGAAACGTGCATGCATAAACCAACATATTAAACATTAATTGAAAAAGTAACTACAGAAAAAAAATACATACATACAAAGTTAACTTTTGCATAAGAAAAAAAGGCAGATTGGTTGAGTGCAAGATTGCAAAGAATATAAAGTATATGCAGTGGGCATATGTAAAGTCCAGGATGAAGGTAAGTGGGGACTAAGGATGGGGGGGGGGGGGCTTTTTGGTGAGGCTTACCACTGAGGGGAAAAACAGTTTTTATTGGTGTGAGGTTCTGGTCCAGATGGAACGTATCCTCCAGCCAGAGGGGAGGGGTTCAAACAGTTTGGGTCCAGGGTGAGAGGGATCTCCATACCTAGAGATTGCAATTCAATTCAAATCAATTTATTTTGGTTAATAGTGTCAATTCATAACAAGAGTTATCTCAAGACACTTTACAGATAGAGTAGGTCTAGACCACACTCTTTAATGTACAAGGACCCAACAGTTGTAGTATTTCCCTCCAAAGCAAGCAACAGTGGGACAGGGGTTGAAATGAAGAGTGGCAATAATAGTCACAGTAAAAGATAATGGAACAGTCACTAAAAGAAACAGGAGTTTGTAGTAGTTCATGGCATAGCAGAGTACTGTGCGGCATTACAAGGCACAGCAGGATGTAACAGGGCACCGCAGGACATGCAGCAGGACCACGACAACAGCTGCAACCAGGATTTTGGAGCCTCCCTGATCCAAGGGGGAAAAAGAACATAAGGACTCCGGGGAATGACTCCCCAGAGCTAGGTTAGTAACAGGCATTTCTGGGACACGGATGCACACAGATGGAAAGATAAAGGAGAGAGGAGCTCAGTGTGTCAAAGGAAGTCCCCCGGCAGTCTAAAACTATTACAGCAAAACCAAGAGAGACAAGGTAAAGAGAGGAGCCTGCCTTTCTCTAGTTTTATTATATTATTGATTATATGGTAGATGAATCTGACGACTATGACGAGAAGCAGAGAAAAGAAGGGGTGTCATGTCAGATTAGCATGGTTTGATTTCAGTTAGGCTAATAGCTGGTTTGATTTGCACTGAGAGAGGATTTTATGTAAAGTACCCCATGCCAATCTCTAGGTATGGTGTAGTAGGGTATGTGGTGGGGGGGGGGGGGGGGGGGGGGGGGGGGGGGGGGGGGGGGGGGGGGGCAAGGGAACTTTACCAGGATGCATAGTATCCTGATCCATGAAATAACTGGTCTTTAATAATAAAAAATCTGCCTGCCTCTATGGGAATTTAAACAAAGGGGGGCTGTATACTCCTACCCCCTGTATTTTAAGGAACACCATTTATTTATTTACGATACTTTATTACATAATGAAGAAAATTGGTGTCCTTAAAGGTTGGATTTTTCCTCATTTTTTAAGTAAGTAATTTTCAAAAGATTTTTTACCCCTCTTTTTAGTCAACTTAAGCAGGGATTCCTAAACTCATGAGCAGCACTGTACCTAGATGAGCCGAACAATAGTGGTTTTGTTGCCAGTATGTAACCATGACAATAATAACCTTGTTTGACCTTACTCAGTTGGACCGTTGCAGGCTGTATGTGAGCATAATAAATGGATATTTTCCATTTTTGTTAGTTGTACCCTAAGGTGCCCCTGTGGCATTTTGTGTGTATGTTTTGCGTTACTCACCAAATAGTATTATTTGTATCCTTGAGGCCTAACAAATAAGTTGAATACATTTTCTTTTCTGGACAAACATTTCCAAAGCCAGATTTTTTCTAATCATTGGACTGACTTGCATTAATTGCTCATCTGCAGTCATAGTTTACATGCATTATTTATTCTTTCCTGACTTTGCTGGCACATTGCTGTGTTTCTTGAGTTGGTCATAGAAAACATATCTGTCATTCAAAGTTTTGTCTATTCCAACACTTAGTTTTCGTGGCTGAAGCGCTGCAATATGCTGTCTTATTGCTAGTACTAGCAGGAAGTGGCTGCGGGAGAAGAATGAGTCGCAGATGGAGCTGTGACAGTTCCTAATTTTGCTGTACAATGGATTGTCTTAGAAATAATTGCGGTTAACAATATAGTTGTCTCTTTCAGTCAAATTTGAAAATATTTAATGTTTTTTAGACAAATTCAAGCTTTGAATGAATCCCAAGATTAGCTAGCCACTAACTGCTTATTGTTGGTGGGCAGAATGCCAGACCCTCCTCCACAGCGATGCGGAGGAGGGCCTGGCTAGTCCACACAGCAGTCCGGGATGGGAGAAAAACGTGCTCTGGTTTAGTGGAATTTCTTTAAACCAGTCATAATAATCTTGGGAGCCGCTAAGCTGAGCCTCGGTGACGCTGTAAAATAGCCTCGGTTAGGAACTCGTTTTGGTGGAACGTATGCACGTAGGGAGGGTAAACTCTGGAATTAAAATGGCTGTTGAGTGTGTGATGAGTATTTGACCCCCAAAAAAGATAAATATAGTGTGATTGTCCGTTCTAACTCGGAGGATGTTTCCCGAATCAACAAAGGTTTAGGCTCTTCGGCGGCACTAGAACTATCCCGTAAATGAAACATCGTCCATATAGACTAGTAAGCACTCATCAGACCCAGTAAACAAGCTGTTTTAAATGCTATTACTTATACCAGTCCTAGCAGTCTTTGCGACTCATAAACTTGCAGGAGCTTGAATATTCTAGACTTTTTGTCTAGCTCTCAACGGTAAGCCCATTCCTTTCAATGAAGATTTAAATATTTATCATATACTTTTATTGAGTCAAAATAAACTACTCTAGGAGTTCATGGTAGAGCTGAAACGATTAGTTGATGAATTTATCACTCGATCAACAGCAAATGAATTGGCGACTATTTTGATTATCGACTCATTGATTCAAAAAGACCAGATATTCTGTGGTTTCACTTCTCAGAAGTGAGGACTTGCTGTTTTTCTTTCTCACATGATTGTAAACTGAATATCTTTGGATTTTGAGGCTGTGGGAAATTGGGATGGATTTTTTTGTGATTTCACTGACAAAATGATTAAATCAGCAGATGAATCAATACTGAAGGTAATCCTTAGTTTCAGCCGTTGGTAATAAAGGAACGTGGCACCCAGTGCAACAGTGCAGCGCGACAATAGAGGTCTATGGCACAGAAAATATACAGTATATGAGGCTGTGATACACACAGTACATGTTAATTCACTGTTGGTTTGGGATTGTCTGACAACTAGTAACAAATTGAAAATCAGCATCACGTACTTACAGTATGACAGGGAAAACACACCTGGTCCACAAGTGTCACGTATAACCCGCGTAGCGTAGATGATCCCGCACCTCGCCATTCATACCGGACACGTATTGCAATGCACCGGTCACAAAGCAATCCTTCTCCTGTCCTCTCTCTCTCTCTCTC
>NC_045750.1:17446373-17470332 GCF_008692095.1 Etheostoma spectabile | reverse complement strand
TCTCTCATCAATAGAAAGATATTTGTAGCCTATATTCGGCTGTGTGTGTGTGTGTGTGTCACTCTCTCTGTCTCGCAATGAGAAGTCAAGACAGCCAAAATCCCCATGAACCTAGGTGTTTTATTTTGAAATGTTTTATTTTTTTAAAGTATCCAGCTGCACTATGGTCTTTCATGAAAATGAGAATCATGTTACAGAAAAGATAATTTCCTCCAATATTGTGAATCATGTCAATCGCAATGTCAGTCAAAATAATCGCAATAACATATTTTCCTCAACTGGATGCAAACAGGGAACCAATGGAGATTCTGGAGGACGGGGGGGGGGTGGTTTGGTCACGTGTGTAGGCACTAGTTACATCTAAATGGTAGTTGTGTTAAACACATGTTCATGATCCTGCGTCCAATGCTGGGTTGGTGTGTGAAAGTAGCATTAGTGCCACATTGATCCGGGGATCATATGAGGTCTCAGTGGGTCTGTCCGAACTGGCGCACGGCCCTCCGGGTTGAAAGTGGTGCCATAGAGTTGGGGGTGTACAAGCCCTAAGCCCAGGGCTCATTACCACAATGCCCCATTATAGCCTGTGGATTAAGGTTGTGATTAAACACAACCCTCATTTCCCCATCCAGAGGCCAAATCAAACAGCATGCCCACAATTCCTGCCTTATTTCCCTCAGTGTGTCCCTCGCTCTGTCGCTGCCCTCAACAGCCTGTGGGTACAATATTACAAAAATAGGAATATAGTGTTTTTGCTGCACAGTTGATCCATTGCTTGGTTTCTTTTGATGATTTTGATACTTCAGATTATAGTCATTCTTCACACAGTGCCCTACAGGCTTTGCAAAGGACACACCAACTATCCCGGTCCCTAGCAGATATAAACTGAAACTGGTTAGTCCAACTCTGTTACTAGCCAAAGTGAGAAGTTGATCCAGTCTGATGTGTTTCCTTTGTTGAGGAACGATACCCCAACCATTTGATTTTCATGTCAAATGTGTCACGACACAAAGAAACGTTTCAGCGACAACTCTAATATCAAAAGTGCTTGAAGCAAAGTGCTTGTTGGATCGTCGTCTGAGATCCCCTCTGCCTTCTGACATCGACATTTTCTGAACCAAAAAAATCTCACAAGCGCTCCCACACTTTACATATGGTAGTATATTGACAGCAAAAATATTTGAGAGAACTGAAAACTAATTCTGGAAGAAAGTCAGCTTTTGAACATACTGTAATTAACTGAGTTATTATAATGATTTAGGACAAGTGATTTCCATATTTTATGCATCCCTGACAATGTGGCCATGTCGATCTGCACTGTAGGTGGAAGACGATCCTCCTGCCGCCGCCTAGTTTCTTAATATGTCGAATTTGCGCTGTCATTCTGAATTTAGCCCATAATATATAATTGTTATTTAGTATTATTATTAGTTAGAAGCATTCGATTTTTTAATTCCCGCATCATGGAGTGGGATTAGTTCACAGTGAACCCGACCACCCCACATCAGGCAGCATTCAGTGGCTGGAGCCATGTTCATGTGTGTTTCTCAGACAAAATGATTGATGAAAACAGAAAGAAAGGAATATGTAAACCCTACATCTGCTTCAGAAAATCACACAACAAATACAAGATAACACAAACATTACTAGAATACACAAGGATATATTAGCTAATAACTACTCCTAAATGAAATTGACAACTTTAATGTGATTTTAGTAATTTAATGTCAATGGATTTCCATTTTCAAGACAATAGAGATACTAAATGCGGCTCTTTGTCTTCGTCTGGTGGCTCACAAACTCTACTGTCCTCGCTTTTATTTTGAAGGTAGAAGGAAGGAAGACCCTTCACTTCAAATTGAACAGGTGACGCTCTGCTCTCAGTTTGAGTTGGCACTCAGGGGGTTCAGACTGAGAAAAAGACAGCGTGATAATCTCCATTGCTGCTCAGATGTCGTTACAGAAATTCTTCTCGCGTTCATCTTGTACAAGAAATTGTGATGTCATTCAGTACATCACTTTGTTTTTGTACCAGAATGAAATATTTCAACAATTAAATAGATTTCCATGGAATGTTGTACAGAATTCTAATGCATCTAGTGCCACCATAAGGTTGTTATCAAAATATCTTCCCAACTAGTAAAGGGATTGCTGTGAAATTTAGTCTAAACTTTCATGTTCCCCGGAGGAGGATTTGATCCACTGACCAGATCCAACGGCGGCATTAGGTCACAATTTCTTTGTTTCTTTTTTAAATTTATTTTGGCAAACACATTCTTGTATTTCGTCTCACTCAGTTACAGCTGTACTACTGATAAAGTCACACAATATATTTTGAGACTTTCCATTCTTCAATTATCCAAATGTTGCTTTTCCAACGTTTTTTTTTTATTAATAGGGCATAGTTAACTGTATATAGTCGACCATGGGAAGCCCTTCACTCCATGGTTCCCCAGAGTTCTATGGCAAGGAAAACCAACAACCCCATACACATGTATACACTCATGCATATCTACCTATATGCAGTACCTACGCACTCATATCTACATATATCCACATAAATGCACACATAAAACAAGAACTTACATACACATTATTTCTTATTGATATCCATATCTATCAGGTTACATTTTCAATTTGTGTAATGCTTTGGTTAAAGACCAAATACTTCAGAACTAATGACATCTCATCCGTCTCATCTGTAGCAACTTTGTGTTTACTGTTAATAAGCTAATGGTAACATGCTACACTGAGATGGTGAACACTGTAAACATTATACCTGTTTAACATCAACATGCCAGCATTGGGAGCATTTAAGCATCCTGATCTGATCATTTAGCTCAGTGCTCCAACGTGCCTTACAGAGCTGCTAGCATTGCTATAGACTGGCTGTTTGTACCATATGTTTGTGTGCAGACATGACTATTCTTGAGATCCTTTTAGTAAAATCCAAATAAGCTACCTTATCCAGATGAGTTTAAGTTATAATCAGACAGTGAACCAGAGCAAAAAAGATATTTAAATATGCTTTACATGAGGAATTAGTACAGAAATACCAGTACAGCCCTGCTACAAAATAGTCTCATGAAGGAAGTTATTAAGGTGGAACATTTGCACTTCGCAAAAGAAAATTCTACATTCTACAATATTAAATGAAGTTAACTGTTCACACAATATAGTAACGTGAGCTTGAATTAGCTCTTACAAGTTTATCGCCGCGTGTACTTCGTCCACAACAACATAAGCCCGACTGAAATATTGGCTGGCCGATATTGAGCATTTCCCGATTTATCGGTATTGGCATTTACAATGGCCGATTTAAATATATATACAGTATATATATACAGTACAGGCCAAAAGTTTAGACACACCATATACTCTGTTTCTGACTGGCTGGTAGTCCTTACCTACAGTAAATATATTTATATATCTGCGTTGTTGCACGTCAGGCTACAGCATAGGGTCAGTATCTCCATGTACCTACATACGTACCTTTAGCGTGGATTTAACGCAGAAGCATAACTTGGCAAAAAGTGTCATGACAGTATGGATGGCATTGACTGTGTTTCAGTTCTGTCCTCCCGCATGACACACCCTGCAGACATGGAGACCTGTCTAAAGAGCATGATTGATTATGGATAGGCAGTGGTGGGTCGGCAAATGGCACAGTGTGAAAAGGAGGAGGGGGGGGGGGTGAAACCAATGAACCAGTTACTAAGACAGAGAAAGAGGTTCAGCTTGAATGATGCAGCTGCACTGTGCAGCATCAGCTAGGATGGAGGTCCTCCATTATGCAGCTGTTTCACGGCTAACTTCCTTTATCAGCTGCTGTTACAGCCAGGGACTCACTGATGATACAACGTTACAAGTTTCTATACCGCTACTATGAATTAAACTTATTTGGAATTGGGAAACCTAATTGCCGCATTTCTGTGACTGGGATGGTTTGCTGTTCCCATTGGAATCACATTGTATCATGTTTCACTTACATAATGTCCATTGACATACGATAATGATCAATAAATATGATATGGTAATAATACTTAACAATTCAAGCTTTAAGCCCTGCATTGTAAGTTAGTGGTGTTTGTGGAATTTAAAGCCATCTTGAATTTAGTCTGACTCATTTGTCAATGTCTTAGCACAACATATTAGCATGATCTGTTAGCATTAAGTATAGTCAACAGGAACTCTGTCATCAGTTTGTAAGGTACTGTGTTGTTGGGAAAAAATGTCAATTCTTAAGTTCTGTTTGTGATGTTTAAGGTTTTGAAACTTTGCGGTGCGTTCCTCTGGGGAAGTGTGAAAAGTTGAAAAGGGAGTGCCGAAGGAAAGCGGTAAAGCATAAATACAGGTGCATGCTGGGAAGTAAGTTATTGTAGTCTAATTTAGCCAGATTATCAACACACTCGGCAGTGGAGGCTCTTAATGTACATTAAAACCCTTAGTGCCGATCGTCACACTCCTTCTCTGAGTCCAGTCTGAACACACAGACATGATGCACATTGTTTTAGATTCAGCGGGACTTACTTCCTTTCTGATCTTTCTATCTGCGGATCCATCTTAAATACACGTCTAGAAATCTGCTAAGAGATCATAGAAAAGATGTAGCCCACACTGAATCCATGGCAACATTATACTTCTCATTTACATTCCCAAAGCACCATGGAAACCACCTAAACTCAGGTGATCACTGTATTAGGAGTCGTCCTCTAGGGACAATGAATGTGTTTACAAAGTGTCCACCCCATAGATAATAGGAGATATACCTGCAAAATGACATCTCTACTCCTTTGAAATGAAATTCTCCATGCTTATTACGGATGGGATGTATTGAGAAACATTTTTGAATTGTTTACAGTAATATATGATTAAGATAAGCAATGCTTTCATATTAAACGAGACATTTATCAGTTGTTAAATGTCTCATTTTAGACAGTAAATACTCTGTCTTGATCGTGTAATATGTATCCGTGCTGTAAATGAAGTCATTCACAATTCAGAGGGGTTTTGGCATATATGTCCTTACCCAGCTTATTATTCTTTGTCATTTTTGGCTGAAACACAGGATCATTTTCAAACGAATGTATGTGATTAATCTGCATACAGTGGACGTGTTTTCTGCTTGTGTACCAAATATTGTTTTCCTTACAAGTTTGCACATCACATAAAGACATTTTTTTGTGTTGCAAAGACTCAGGGCGAAGTTTGTCCTGCACGGGAAATGAAATTTCACATGTTTTGACCAAATTGTTGGACCATCATTCACAAATTTGTGAAAGGAGAACATCAGACTTTGTGTGTTGTGTGTTTTCATTTTAACAATAAACACATATACCGCCAAGTAATCAAAATGAATGTTACAAGCTAGACTTCAAATGTCAAAAAAACTCCATTGAAGTTGAAAGAAATTTGAAAGCGAGACGGGTTTTTATTTTACCTGCTTGTCGCCAGGGGGTCTGTTGTGTTGCCAGATGCAACTGTCTGAAGACAAGCTACAGCGCTGACAAACTTCTGTGCTGCGTTCAAGTGTGCTCGGGAAAAGAATATTTAATTCAAAAACACTGAAAAAAACCTGCATCAATATCGGTGGTAAAATACTATACACAATTTACCCAAATAAAGAAAACATTGACTCTGTTTTTGAAAATGAAAGAGATTGCCCCCCCCCCCTATTTCTACCAATGGTCTCTTGCTATTTTCCAACGGTTAAAAGAACACTTATCGGTTCACTTTGTGCTCTTGCCAGTCAGGGTTGTTGTCACATCCATATCACATGAGGACTAATTCCAAGAAAACATGCTTGCTGTGTGCTTACACACAAAGCTGACATTTAATTCAAATGTTATCACATATCTGATCTTGTTTTGAAAATGATTCACATGTCTTCCAGCTGCTACGAGAACTGAAACACCCGAACGTGATCGCACTGCAGAAAGTGTTCCTGTCCCACAGTGACAGAAAGGTTTGGCTCCTTTTCGACTATGCCGAACATGACCTTTGGGTGAGTTTCTCCGTGCCAGCAGAGCATCACAGTGTGTACATGTTGTATTCTGATGATGATGACATGTTTCTCTGTCACTGTAACCGGCAACACCGTCAACGGCCCTTGCACAGAAAAGGCTTTCTGATGTTCAGATTCATTATTTGGCAGTATAGGATGTGTGATTAATTGAGGAAATGAAATTCCACGTCTCAAACACATCTTTACCTTTTATTTATGTTTATTCTCTGGGATGTGTGCAACTTATTGACCTTGATCAAATCTGCTGTACCTTTAGGTGATTGACCTAAATGGCTCAGCCAGAGAAACAGTTGTGACACACTTCAAACACATTTGTATATATTTATATATTTTTGTATATTTGTATTACTTTAAATTTAAATTGTTAATTTCACTGTTTTCAATGCAATACATCCTGCTGCTACTGATAATTGCACTAGTCATAATCGCCTTATGATAATTTTTTATTTTATATTGCACACACTTTATATTGCACGTACTGTACATACAGTATATTTATACAATTTTTCTTTTTACTTGACTTTTGTTTCTGTTCTTTGTTCGGAGCCTTGCAACGAAATCTTGATCAACTGTATATTGTGAATGTGCAGCTGAATGACGATAAAGTCTGTCTAAGTAATGTTTAAGCAGTAAGCTAGATTAGAACCATCCATATTTCCATGTTACTGAATATCCTTGATAATAAATGTATTGTGTTGCCTACTTCCAGAATTTTTCTTTTTGAAACAGTTTCTTTACGGACAACACTAGCCTGGATCCATTTCTTTTGCTAATAATCTGTTGATACTACCTGATGCTCCAGCCAGGACTTGGAAATTCTGTTCTCTTCTAAAAAGGGCCACCTGCCAGAGTGGTCTGGTTAATGTCTGCTGGTATTGATTTCTGTACCGCCAGTTGCCAATTAGGTTACACAATAAAAAGACAATATTCATAAATCACAGCTTTATAGTTTGCCCAATAGAGAGGTGAACTCCCTCCCTTTACAGTGGCCCACCATGGGACCTTAGTTTGGAACAAAATATGTACTTTAGTGAATAGGGAGATACACATATTACTATTATTATTATTGTAGGCAGTGGTGGCCTAGAGGTTACAGAAGAGAGCTTGTGACCGGGAAGTCGTCGGTTCACTTGTCACCCCTTCAATACCACCACTGAAATGCCCTTGAGCAAGGCCCTTAACCCCAACTGCTCCAGTGGAGCTGCTCAGAAAGAAAGAAATATATATATATATATAGAATCCCTTTTGAATTGAGCAATGAAAAGATGGCTATGATATGATGTTCATCAGTTTAAAAGATAATTCTGAAAGCCTCAGTTTGTCACAAAGCTGTTGAAGCATGAGACTGTGAAAATATATAATAAAAGGCTGTCGCATAGGTGAAGTCTCTCTGAAACCACAGTGTCTGTGTGATTTGTACACATCAGGTCAGATAACATTACATGTGTTGTAGTCTTGTATTGCCAGACCTTCCTCCACATTGCTGCGGGGGAAGGTCTGGTTAGTCCACCAAACATACCAAGATGGGAGAAAAACGTGATCTGGTTTATTGGCATTTCTTTAAACCAATCACAATCATCATGGGTGACCCTAAGCTCCAAACAGAGCCACGGCGTCTCCGCAAAAAAGCCTCTTGGAACTTGTTTTGGTGGAACATGTGTACGTTCAGAAGTGGCTTTAGTTGTCATGCGACATAAAACTCTGATTGGACAGATAGTCTAGCTAGCTGTCTGGATTTACCCTGCAGAGATCTGAGGACCAGGTAACCATAGTCCTCAGAAATCCACCGGAGAAAGCGGTGGGACATCCCGCCAAGGAAAGAGGGACAGAGTGGAATTTCTGGTGGCATCTCAACAATCCTGGAAGAGGAACGTCGTCTACATAGACAACATGTGTAGTGGGACAGCGCTAAACTCGCTAGATATCAAGCAAGCCGAGCAGCAAGCTGGAGAGGTATATCATGCAAGACGAGAGATGTAGTCCACTGAGAGATTTCACACAATACTAAGTCGTCATATGACAAACCTGTGACACACTGAGACTTTCTTCAGTTGCAAAATTATCTTTTAAATTGATGGACATCATATGTGTAATCCATGGCTCAATTCATCCAGGATAAAAAACCTAATTTGTCTTTCCCCCATTCACTACCTTTCATACTTTTCCCGAAATAAAGTCCCATGAGCTACGCCCTTCAGTGCCCTGCTATACCCTGCTATGAACTGCAGTGCCCTGCTACGCCATGAACTACTACAACTACTATTTCTAGTCATACAGTAGTTCCATTATCTTTATTGTGACTATTATCGCCAATGTTCATCACACCCCCAACCGGCAGCGCCAGATGCTGCCCACCAAGAGCCTGGGTCTGTCCCAGGTTTCTCCCTAAAAGGAGTTTTTCCTCGCCACTGTTGCACTAAATGCTTGCTCTTGGGGGAATTATTAGAATTGTAGGGTCTTTGTAAATTGTAGAATGTGGTCTAGACCTACTCTATCTGTAAAGTGTCTTGAGAGACTGTAACTTGATGATTTGATAATATCAATACGTTTGAATTTAATTTAATTGAATGAGGCCCACTGGAAAGAGAGGACCTTTTCCTCTCTTTTTACCAGGCTGCACACCAGGATGTGGAGAAGCTGTTTTCTTGCTTGATTGTTGTAGCTACACGGTGAGCACAGCTGAGGTGAAACCTTTCTCTGCTTCGTAGCACATCATCAAGTTCCACCGCGCCTCCAAGGCCAACAAGAAGCCCATGCAGCTGCCCCGAGGGATGGTGAAGTCTCTCCTGTATCAGATTCTGGATGGGATCCATTACCTCCATGCCAACTGGGTTCTCCACAGGGATCTGGTGAGCTGCTATATTAGCTTCACTGCCCCAGTTTGCCTTTACAGACACACACACTTCACTCCGTGGCCGTTTCCAAAAGTGTCAACGTTCACGTCACAGAAACACTGCTACCCAGGAGAGACCCAGGTTTTCCAATAGCAGCCTTGTTTGACCTCATCATGCCTAGGCAAATAGGGAGAGACAATAAATAAAAACAACCAGGCCACATAAAGGAAACCTGAAAAAAAGCAATGGGAGTAATTCAATTCTGTGGCGTTGCAATGTTTTAACAGGTTGAAAATTCTGCATTTATGTAAATTTTATTTAAATTAAAATGCAAAAACTCTCAAAAAAAACAAAGACCTGGATCTCAATTCAAAAAGCTCCCTTTAGAAAGTCTTTAACACTTTATAATACCCATCACTAATAAATGGTAAATTGATTAATTAATTAATTAAACTTCAGTTACTGTTATAATGTGTTATTCAATGTTTGTTATTTTAACAGTTTATTCTTGCACACAGCAAACCATTTTTATATATTTAATGAGGTATTGTTAAGGATTACAAATGATTTGTAATCCATTAAGGGCACATATCAGTATCAAAGATTAAATGGGGTCAAATAAATGTGACTTGGTGCTTTATTAATCATTAACTAACAATTATAAGCATTTAGTTGCAACTTTATAATAACCTCTAAATAATGTTTATAGATGGCTTACAAAACAATCATTTACCATTGACAAAGTAGTAACTACCTATCTGAATCAGCATCAGCTGTGTGCTCGGCCATCAGGTTGTATTTCAGACTGGACGTGCTGTGATGATAGCTCACCAACAACCAAACACACAGATCACTCTTGTCAATGGAACCATTTGGCAACTTATAAAAAGTAAACTTTCCATTTAGAATCTTATTGGCATCCATTTCGGTGTCTCACGCTTGCCATACATAAAAAGAATTGTTGCATTGAGATGCATTGATAATTGGTTAAAAAATCGAATTGTCGAATTGTCGGTCTGAACCACACTTATAAATACTCTGTTACAAGTAAGATTCCTGCATTGAAAACAAACTATCTTCTATGTATCATTTAAAACTGTGTATCATCCGGAAAATGTACCTAGAGAAATAAAGTAAAAGTACTCAATGCAGAACAATCCTCATATTTTAGAAACTGGAAACGATCAAAACAGTTCTTTGTTTAATCGGCTAATTATTTTCAGATGGACCGGGTAGTTTAATTCATAGTCAAACATCAGATTTTATAAACTACATGTGTTTTGTGCATGTGTAAAAATCTAAATTTGTAACTGAAAAACCTGAAAGTGGCATGAAAAGAAAAGACTCAAGTAAAGTACAAGCACCTCAACATTTGTACTTAAGTACAGTACTGGAGTTACATTCCACCACTGCTAATGTTCAGCTTCTTTTAGTTTGGTTAAAAAAAAATGCATTTATGTATTTACATAATAGGTAAGGGATGGTAGGCCAAAGAATTACATAATTAGCACACATTCTAAACTCAGAAGAATGAAAAATGTGAAATATGGTCCTATCACGTACTGAAGTAGGGCTGCACAAATAACTGCAATTTTATCAAAAACGCAATATGGACTAGTGCAACATCCAAATTGCAGGGGGGGGCAATATTTGTGTCAAATCATTCTGAATGAAGTATTGTGATGCTGCGGAGAAGTCCCAGTCTACAAATCCCATCCCACAAACTAAAGAAAAAATAAAGATCCTCAAAGAAATCACACTATAATATTTTTCATGTTTTTTTCATTTTAAAATTGCACATGCACAACAAAACATGCAAGAATTAGATCCCCCTTTGATATAGTGCCACTCGGCCACGCATGCCAACCACTTAAATATGCACTTCAATATTTAATGGAAAACACAGCACTTTGAAGCCCGAGAGTGGAGTTTACTTCACGGCGAAAAAGGAATACTTTCACCCAGGAATGGCTTGTTCGTTCCTTGGGAATCTTAATCCAAACCACAATCTTTTTCCTATACTTAACTAGTCGTTTTGCCGCCTAAACTTAACTGTCATCCTCGCATGGTTTTTCTGGGAAACTCCACTACCACGTCCCCTGAAAGAACCGTCATCTGGCGGTGCCTCAGCCGGCTTACAAGGCAAGGCAAGGCAAGGCAGCTTTATTTGTAGAGCACATTTCATCAACAGGGCAAATCAAAGTGCTTTACACAAAATCAGTTAAAAATAAAGAGTTTAAAAAAAATAAAAACCAGGAATAGACAGTTAAAAATAAAAACATTCAGACACAAAACACAAGAATAAAAGTTACAGTGCTCATAAGAAATTAAACATCAAAGAAATGAACGGTCATTTAAAGAAAGGCAACATCAAAAAGCAAGGTCTTCAGCCTTGATTTAAAAGAACGGAGAGTAGCAGCGGATCTGCAGGTTTCTGGGAGTTTGTTCCAGATATGAGGAGCATAGAAACTGAACGCTGCTTCCCCCTGTTTAGTACAGTCCCCTATTGGCGGCTAAACAGCTGCCGCTGGTAGCCGGCGTCCCGGACCGCTGTAGCGGCTACATACAACCAGCAACAGCTGCTCAGATTTCATCATTCTATCGCATGTGTTCACGCTACAGTGCTTTACTTACTTTAAAATACTTATAATGGTCTATTGGTGAAGTAGCATCGTTCACGTTTATTTGTTTATTTCAAAGGATCCCCATTAGCTGACGCCAAGACGACAGCTAGTCTTCCTGGGGTCCAAACAATACATCCAAAAGACAATAAATACAACCAAAATTACTCACAAATATATCATATATAAATTCACAAACAAAACTGACAATGCAAAAAATACTAACAAACTAAATATAATAGGAGCTCGGAGTAGAGCCGCTGCTCCTTCGCGTTGAAAGGAGCCAGTTGAGGTGGTTCGGGCATCTGGTAAGGATGCCTCCTGGGTCCTCCCTAGGGAGGTGTTCCAGGCACGTCCAGCTGGGAGGAGACCTCGGGGAAGACCCAGGACTAGTGGAGAGATTATATCTCCAACCGGCCTGGGAACGCCTCGGGATCCCCCAGTCGGAGCTGGTTGATGTGGCTCGGGAAAGGGAAGTTTGGGGTCCCCTACTGGAGCTGCTGCCCCCCCGACCCGATACCGAATAACGATGAAGATGGATGGATAATATAATAAAGAATAATATAGCCATGATACAACCTCACTCAACCAATCCAGACAATATTATGATATCGAACATGTAGTATAAGTCTTTTTTAAACCAGTTTTTCCCTTGTTGTCCCGAA
Organism: Etheostoma spectabile; assembly: GCF_008692095.1. Lineage (NCBI taxonomy): Eukaryota > Metazoa > Chordata > Actinopteri > Perciformes > Percidae > Etheostoma > Etheostoma spectabile. The sequence goes on along the minus strand of NC_045750.1, from coordinate 17,458,190 downwards.
TCCCACTGGAGATTGTTCCAATATACAATTGCCCTATAAAACCCAGTCCTCTTCATACAGTAGATTAGGTAGTGGTAAGAAATCTGTCGACATTCAACCCTCTTGTATAATGTGAATGCATATCTGAACTAATTTTATTATCATAAGAAAATTTAGGAATCCCATTATTAATATTCCATGAAAATATACTAACATATTAACAGTAGTCTATTCTTGACCTCCACCAAGCAAGACGTTCATGCATCCTGCAACCCTAGTTCTCAAGAACAACCAAGAACCAGTCTTGCAGCCTTATTTTGCAACTTGTATTTTTTTTAAATGACTGCTTGATGCCGCAGACCATACAACAGAACAATAATCCAAATGACACAAAACCAATGAACAACAACACGCCTAAACACTGTGATTTTAAAAACTGTGCACATTTTACGAACAACTGCCACCGCTCTACCCATTTCAGTAACAACGTTGTTATGATGATGATATAACATGTTATGATGATATGATCCGACTACGTTGAATGGGGGGTGGGGGGTGGAAAAAAATAATTCAGCAGAGGCAGGAATAGGTAGACCAGAAATGGGTAAATCCTGATTCTGAATTATATCGCTATTACGATATTTTCCTTTTTATCGTGCAGCCCTGTACTGAAGTTCATTCTGGTGGTATCTCTTACTATAACCCTTGCTGTAATCTGAAGAAGAGTTCTGTCTCCCCCACTGAGCCACGCCAAGGAGCAGAGCTGTGTTGTTTCCCTGCAGGTGCTGTTATGTCTGGCAGCGGCGTATTATTATGAGTTGGATTGTAACGCCCGAAGAGCAGAACGTCCTGAACTGTGAATGTTGTCTCACTCTTGTCTCCCCTTTAACCTTGCTGCAACACACTGCTGATTCCTGTGAGATTGTCTCCACCTTGGTTTTCCCACAGTGCTTTGGGGGAAGCCGAGAGTCAGAAAACAGGGCTTCTCATTGTGTGTCTTAAAAGCTCTGTTGGGATGAAATCAAACGTGTTCACTGGAAAGCTGCGTCCATTTCGCCACTAAATTACATGTGGCATTAACTTTGATCACCACCAGCTTTAATCTTGGCTAAACTAGTGGACATGTTAGCATGGGTTAGCTTACTGACAATCGTCTCTTCTGCGGTCAATAATATCAATAATAAGATGTTTTTCTGTCTAATTCAGTTTCTGCATTCCCACTGAAAATTCTAATGTACAGTTGTTTCTTTCATGGAAATGAGAGAGAGATAGAGAAAGAAAACGGGTGGAGCGTTTGGTCACTTAGTGGAATAATAGATTGCTCCTAGAAATGTCCCCTGGTTTAAAAAATCTTCATGCGTCACTTCCTAAACTCTAGCAGGTAATGTAATTAAACCAGTGGCGTTACTTCTTTTAGCGTCTGAGTCTGTTTGAGTCAAACTTTTTATTAATGCGAGTACTCCAGCTCGGTGCCAGATCTCTATGAAGAATAGATTTATTCTTGATTCAAATTGAAAGTCCAAAGAGAAAATAAAGCAAGATCAAATTAAAAAATATTAGTATTTTACCACGCTACAAGGAAAAATAATGCCTTAATTGAATTTAAAACAAAACAAAAACAAAACTGAAAAAGAAAAGTTGAAATGTAAAATTAATTTAATTTAAACCATTTAGCTTTTCCATTTCAACTTAACAATTGGCTTTTCCTTTGGGCTTGATTTTTGTTAAAATGAGGAGGCTGGGCCCAAAGACGGGTGGAGGGTCTGAAATAAAAGGGGTGCGGAGGCTTGTGGACAGCAGGGGGAGGTGACTGCCGCAAAGCACCCCGTTGAGGAGCATGTCGCTGCAGCTTCGCGAGGGCGGAGGGATTTGCTGAAAGCACACAAGAAGCCTCGTGGGGAGGAGCAGGGAGTAACAACGTCGCTTTTCTGTTGCGCTCATCACTCCGCCCAAGTAGCAGTGCTTCGCCTTCTGAGAATAGTTCCCAGTTTGTATGTGGTTAGAAGATGGCCGTGTCTCATGTGACCTTCTTATTACATGCTGTGACTAAATCACAACATGTAAATAGGAACATGGTGGCGTTATTTTCTCACTTATTGGGAGCAGTAGGCTAGATGGAGCCGGTTACCTCCAGCATCTGTGGTAAGCTAGGCTAGCGGTGGGTGCGTCAGACAGAGATGAGAAGGTTATATATGGATTTATCTAACTCTGGGGGATACGGTGAATAAGAAAAAGTCTCAATAAATCGGTGTGTTCTTTTAAAATTGCAAATCGAATTATAATCGCAATGTCCGGCAGAAAAATTGCACGCCGACAGCTTTGTTATCATTACTTAGAATTCCTCATAAAGGCGGCAGAAATACCGAACAATAGCTTTAATCCGACGTTGATGTGTCTCAATTTGCATAATTCTGTACGTACACTACTCATGCTATACTGAGTGCATAGTGCAATCACACTGAGGTTACCAAAATACACATGCTGGACACTACGCTCCCTCAATGGTCGCCAGCTTTGCTACGAACCACCAATGTATTTTAAAACAAACTGAAAATGGCGGTGGAGGAAGCTGCAGCGCTTGCTATTCAAACGACAAACACCCAACTATACATGTGGTCTGAATCCGAACTGAATCACTGTGACTCTGTGAAGCTTCTTAGAAAATGTCAAATCTGTCTCATGTGAGATCAAAAAAACAAAACAGAATTGGAACCATTTCCTTTCCCTCATATCTGACTGTAAACTCCCACAGCCCGTCTGGATGTGTGGCTCTTATCTCTCCCTGCATCTGTCACTCCCTAGAGAGGAACATCTGTGCCTGTGCTTGTGGAGGAAAAAATATAATTAACCAAACACATCAGATTATGTGGGAAAATTGTAATTTGATTACCACCGTCAGTGCTTTGATGTCAGATGATCCGGAGTGAGGCTATTTCCGGATAGTGCTCGTGAAAGAATGGAAGACTGAGATTATACAGTCCGACTGAAATGAAGATGAGATGTTGGTTGACTGTCTGAATACGCCTCTAAGTGGATACGTTCGGCAGTCACACAGTCCATCTACACCAGGGGTCGTCATTGATTTTTAAAGTGCTCATATTTTTATAGCTTTTTTCAGGTTCATAATTGCATTTAGAGGTTCTACCAGAATAGGTTTACATGGTTTCATTAAAAAAAAAAAACATATTTTTGTTGTACTGCACATTGCTGCAGCTCCTCTTTTCACCCCGTGTGTTGAGCTCTCTGTTTTAGCTACAGAGTGAGGCATCGCACTTCTGTTCCATCTTTGTTGGGAGTCGCACAAGTGCAGTACCTAGGTAAGGACTACTAGCCAGTCAGAAGCAGAGTACAAGGGCGTGCCACGCTATTAGCTAGGTGAGCATTATAACATGTGTTAGAAAGTGACGCACGGTTGTCTTTGAAGTAAAGGATGGACTACAGTAGAGCTGTTTGGAGCAGGTTGTGAACAGTGTTTTCTGTCGGAGATGGTAACTCCCTCTGGGATGGACTTTGGGCTTTTTTACTTTTTAAACCTATAACATGCACAAAAAAGGAAAGGGGGAAAAGCGAAAAAGCATAATATGAGCATTTTAAGCTAAATAGACGGATCAGGGACCCTCTACTACATACAGTATGTTGTATAAAATGAAGTTGCATATTAAACTGGGCCTACAATAACATGTGGGCAGCCTGAAGCCTGTAGACACCTTTTTAGTGCATAGAATACCAAGCTATTAAAATAGCCTAATACTTGCTGGCATGGTTTTATAAATGTAAACCTACATTAGGCACAGTGGATCTGTCAAACTGTGTCTGTGGATGGCTACCTTAGTGAATTCCTTGCCTATAGGCCAGTAAGCAGGGGAGAATTTATGTTTGCTAATAATATGTTGGATTCATGTGAAGACTTTTTAATTTTGAAAGTTAACAAAAATGTGTAGGCCCCCTCTTCCCCTATCTTCTTTGAATAATGTCGTCCACTCTTCTGTAATCCCCGGCAATCCTGGATGGACATGTGGTGGCTGGACATGACATTACGTAAACCTGCAGGGGACAGAAAGCGTGCTTTCACACTGTCTCTCTCTGCTGACCCACGGGGCATCTCTGCAGGCAGGAAACATCTCTTTGACATATTTATCAATCAGTGAGCTTTTTTTAATTCCATTGCAGTCGCTGTGTACCGGCACAAAGAAGGCTATTGTTCAACTGAAATGAGAATATGTTGACTTTATACTTGGAAGGATTCAGTCAGTTTTAGGAAGAATCAGTCAGAATCGGAAGTCAGAAAGTAAGTCTAATTAATGACAAGGATCAGATACTTTGTAGTCTATATCCACAACGAAACACTTCCAGGATTGTTCAGGTGTCGCTGGAAATCGAGACAGCTAGCTAGACTATCTGTCCAATCTGAAAAGAGTTCCTTCCCAAGGCTATTTTTCTATTTTCCAGGCTCATAGTTTACATTATGTGTTCACTGACTGTCACATTTAGGCTCTACCAGCTTTATCTGTCTACTACTGGCTCCAACATGAGTGATCAATGTTACATGGGTCATCTCATGCAGTGTTTTCCCTACATGTTTGGAACTTGTATTAACTGGCAACGTCTAGTAATTTGAGGTTGTCAGTGTTCTTAATCCCATGCAAATCTGCCATGTCTGTGATTTCTCAAGTAAAGATCACCTACCATATTTCGCCAATCTCAATGAGAAGTGAGAAGTGGCATCTCTGTGATTCAGCATTGCATTGACAGTTATAAAGGATAGCCTTGACATCATAGTGATAGGTGACAATGTCAGTGAACTCAAGTAAAATACAGACTGCTTATCCCACGCAAACACAGACGCTGGGGGGACATTTCCAAGTCAAATGAGGTCCCCTGGTAATACTAGTCCCGTGCTAATAGGGCTTAAGCCGTATGAATATAAAATCATGAGCATCAAAACTAACCAACCAAACCAAATGACTTAATCTAATGATTGTAGTTGTTCCCCAGTGGACGTCTTTAACAAGTTTTGTCTTTTATTGTTTTGAGTGTTATTCCTGTATTATCTGCTCTAGCTTTTCCAATGTTTTAGACACAGATATGGTAATTATAATGGTCCAAATATATGTATTTTTTATTGAAAAATGTAGAAATAATCGTTTAGTTCTCCTTTCCAATATTTGTATTTCTTTCTACTTTAGGATCTCACACTTTCCCATATGCCTTTTTATTGTGCTTCCTCTCACCAATGACTGGCAGTATTGTGAGTTTAATGTTAGCAATGGATCCTTTTTTACTCCCTAAACGTCAGCCTGTGGAGACTTTATCAAAAAAAACCTGTAATGAGATTTAGAGATATGGTGAACCTGTCACCAACCAGGACGAAGGCCCTGGAGGATGAAGACGAGGAAGGGGCAGCCCCGCCCGCGGCCGTGATTGGTCCTGAGGATGGTTAACGTTACACTGCTGTAAATGACATTAGACCAGGCCACAGTGGGTGGGGAGTTGTCTAATAGAACTTTACTCTTATCTCTGTCTCCTAGTATAGAACATTGCAGTGAACATGTGTTTACAGAACTGGGAATAAATGGATCACCGAATCTAAAGTTATACAGCGCACTGGACATTTTTATTTTTTGCCCAGAAAACGTGTTTGAAACAGGTTCAGCTGTTTGCCATCAGTGGCTTTTTTAGATATATTAAGTACCCGCCAACTTGCCATATTATTAAAATTACCATTTGGCGGGTAACGAGCCAATTTGGCCAGTGATGAATAAAGCAAATTACTCTGAGTCTGTTGGAATCGGCCGGCTGCCGAAACAATGCAACAAGTCAGTGTTGCCATATTGGTCTGATTTCTGGCAAGAAATTTGGGCAGTTTTGTGGAAACGTAATCATCGTAATTATCTGGCAACACTGCTTGTAGCACTAATCCTACATTTCCCATGAACACTATCGTGCCGTAACGTGTCGTAAAACCGTCGGCTACGTAGCTAGCGTGTGGTATTGATTACGTGTTACGCTGGAACAGAGAAGACGAAGAGAACGGCACAAAACAAATCAGAGGAGCTGGAGAAAAGTTATGTTAGGGAAAAAAAATCAAACATGGAAGTATTTCGGGAGAAAATGTCACTTTATGAATTTTTATTTTACCATTAATATGCGTTCCCCCAGCTTGCTTATGGCCCCCCAGTGGCTAGAAAATGGCGATAGGTGTAAACCGAGCCCTGGGTATCCTTTGAGAAAATGAAAAGCTCAGATGGGCCGATTTGAAATCTCCCCTTTCTCTGCTTTGCCCACCCAGAGAATTTGGCCCACCCATGAGAGAGAGACATCATGGCTTTCAAACGAGCAAAGTGGCAATGGTCAAGGCCACACCCCCACCCTCAACTGGCTCTAGTGGCTGTAATTCTGCACCAAGGCTGAATTTTGGGAAAGAGACTTCAGATACAGTATTAGGGGACCACTAAGGCCAAAGAGCACCATGTCATGGGACCTTTAACAAACCAAAAGAGCATAAGAGGAAAGCTGCAGATACAGGGGACAGGAGGGAATATATCTGCAATCAACCCAAATAAGAATTTAGAAACATGGATGCTTGAATGTATTCAGTGGCACTCATAATCTGATTGGCTGGTTACTAAGAAAGTAAAGTTTACGGGTCAAGCTAATGGAGGTGTAACGTTAGGAATGGCTGCTGTCCTGACTCGGGTCGAGTAAACTGCCGTTAGCATCCTTAGCACCAGAGTTAAGTGCTGATTGGGATAGAATAAAACAGAATAGAATAGAATAGAATAGGATGGCTGCTAGCTGGCTGGGGCCTGACTGTGGCTGTGTCCCCGGTGCTGTTGTCAGCTCTCATCCCGACTGAAGCCTTGCAGCGGCGGGAGTCTGAGGCAGAAGACAGGGGTGTGTTAGCTAGCTAGCTAAATTAGCATTAGATTATTTGTCTATCCATACAGTTAACGTTACTGATGAATTTGTGGGTTAGCCCAGAGTTGTTAACCGTGGTCAAAACAATCATACTAAAAATAACTGAGCATGTTGAACGGTGTCGTAATCTTATGTTACCCACCAAGAATTACATTAGCATTAGCTACTACCAGTCGACCAGCACCTTTACTGTAGGCGCCAAAGCACTTTTCCTCTTTGTTCCCCCTACAGGTTGGGAACGGAATTGTCCACTATTGTTAACATTACCATTATTCTTATGTCTCATTCCAAGGAGTTAATGAACCACGGAAACGATTTTGGAAACATTATTTTAAGGTACAAAGGAATCTTTGGTGTTGGATCGATCAATAGTGAAATCAATCAATATCAATAAATAAGCTATCTGTTGTTTAACTGTGTTGCAAAGTGGGATGTAATCAATGACAAAACAATGCCATGTGGCAGAAATAAAAGTTGTATTACGTTTACTGAGAACCCCCCACAAAAAAAAAGAAGGAAAAAAAAAAGAATCAAGGTTGTATTGGATTGTGGGTCAAAAATCGTGATACGAACCGAGCCCTGGGTTTGGTGTATTGTTACAGCCCTACTGGTTACCATCAAAACAATCTAAAAAGTTAATTTACAGCCCGGCCTGTAGCAAATGCTTTAATGATGAATAAGTACAGTAACAGAGTATTAAGAGTGGGATACCTCCTCTTCTTCACAACAACAGAAACTCTCCCACAGGACCTGTGTGCTTGTTTTGCTCCCAGAAGGTCACACCACTCTTATCTGGGCACCAACTCTTCCGGCTCTTTATAACTATTTTCATTGCAGCCTGACGGAAATCTCCATTGTCGGACTCAATCTGACTCTGCACTGATGTATTGCAGTTAGTGCCTTTTTATTTTTTTGAATTTTTCTTGCTTTCTCATTGCCAAGGCTTCCTGCCATTGTGGCCAAAGAGCTCCCTTAATTCTTCCTTCTGCAACTGGTCCCTGTTTGGTTCTTGTTGTTGGTCAGATTATCATCTTCGTGCAGATGCCTGACTCTTTGTCAGTTCTGTCTGTGCGTCTAAATGATGGATAGGAATGCTGTTCATAGCAAGCATGTTGCGGTTTTATGGAAAATGCCCCCCCAAGGGCTCTTATTGCTTTCATAGTTCAAATGAAAGACCATGAGTTGCGTTGTTAATACTTGTGAAAGGGTGAACGTCAAGGCAGATATGTTATCCATAACTTTAAACCATTGGCTTTCTATGACAGTGGCCATTTATAATAATGCTGTTTTTAGCTGTTTAACTGATAGTAAGAACTTGTGATCGCGGAAGGCTTGTACCATGTGGATACGCCGGCAGTTTTGTTGTCATAACTTAGAATTCCTAAGAAAAACTACGCATTTCAGGAACTCATACTTTACTGGAGTAATTCCATTTTCTTACTTTACACTAATAACACATCTCAGAGGGAAATATACTTTTTACTGCACTACATTTATCTGACAGCTTGAGTTACTATGCAGATTCAGATCCACAATACACAATATGAATAAAGAAATTAGGATATTATATCAACAGTGCTTTTTGGTCCCCAGGGGAATTTCACAAGCTACAGAGCAGTAATATCAATACAGTATATACACACACAAGCAGGATATAAATATATATCTATAAATACATTTAACATTTACCTCCACCTTCACCAGCTGTAACATTAGAGCAATGACCACATAATGCATTATTAATTATAATACAATAATATATATTATTCTGCATAAGGACTACTTTCAGTTTATTTTGATGCTAATGCTTTTTGTACTTTTACTTCAGTGCCAGCTCATCGTCTTGTTACTAAAACTTACTCATCAAAACAAGATGTTGTTTTCTCGATGTTTCCAAATCTTAAAAGACTCCAAAAGGCTTCATATGTTTATTTTAGTTTTCATATCACCTTTTTCATTCTCCCAGTCTCCAGGTCTGGTGATGTGCTGCTCTCTGTTTAGCTGTGAGGGGCGGTGCCCCTACTAGCACATCTTTCATGGCTCCAGTACTTCTGCTGTTACATAACAGTGTGTGTTGCGCTGGTGTGTAGCATATACTCTGCGCCTCTGCACCACAGGTATTAAGCATGTGCTTTGCATTGCACCACTACAGCGCTCCCATCCCCCACCGACTGTCACTCCTCCACTCATTTCTCCCTGTCCCACCCACCCACCACCCAGCCTCATACCAGAGGTGCTTGGTGTGCCTCCCCCACCCCCTTATGTTACATAAGCCTTGCGGGGGGCAAGGCTTATGTAACAGCCTCTAGCTGGTGCCAAGCCCACCGCCCTGCATGGCGGCTAGCTGACTCAAGATGCTGACTTAGCAGCTCTGCAGGACAAAGCAAAAAAACATCTCAGTGGACTGTACCAATAATCTCTGTCAAGGGGGGACATTACTGAAGGTGGTCAGTTGTTGTAGTAAATACAGACTAACCTATGTGTACTTTACTGTATATGTACAGTGCTTACACACTGCAGTAACGCAGGACAGAAGCTGCTGTTGCTGGGATCAGGAGGGACTCGTGGCGATACTGTAAATGATTACTCGTGTTAGCCGTTCTGCTGTTTGAGGGTGCTTCAGTCCATTTAGAATGTAGTTAAAACATTTCAACCTTCAGCGATAAAATTACATACTAATAAAGAATGAGTATTTTACTCTTTAGTCTATGCATTATTATTATTATTATCACAATTTCATACCAGGTAAAATCACTGTGACATCATCCCATGAGAATCATGTTTTAAGCTGCAGTGATTAATCGATTAGGAGACACTGATTGACATTTTTTAAGCATTTTCTGACATTTTATAGACCAAACAACTAATCGATTATTTTCAGACAATAATGGACCGATTAATCAACAATGAACTGCCGTCCTAATCATGTCTACCAACCTTCACCTCAATCTTCATTTTTTTTCCTGAGACAGGAATAACTTGTCTAATACCAATTAGGCTATTTCCAGGACGTTCCACTTCTGGGTTTGCTCCTGTGCCCCCGGATGTCCCTCTTTTCCAACCGGATGTCCCTCCCCTTGGTCTGTCTTTGTGTTGGCGTTCTAAATCCAGACAGCTAGCTAGACTATTGGTCCAATCTGAGTTTTCTGTCAGAAAATAACTGCAGATGCTTTGCCACAACACTAAATGTCAGTGTGATCTTTTGGACGAGATTAAGAAAGTCAGGCATTAGATTGTGACAGTAAAGTGGTTGTTGAAGTGCCCATAAAATGAAAAAAAACACTTTTTCTGGGATTTGGGGTGGGGTTTTTTGGGTCTCTGGTGCTTCCACATGCATACAAACGTCACGAGCCAAGACAAGGTGGCTAACCGTAGCGCATGCTAGCGCTAGCAGGCTAGCTCGTTCTCAATTGCAACACTGCTACAACACACACTAGTTGACCATAATCTCCAAAAGAACTACTTCCATGTCCCTGTTCTGCAGGTCTTCCACAAGTGTCCCTCGTTAAGAAGAAGTCTCCCAGCTAATCCTGCCTTGTACTGACCAAAGTTGGAGAAGAGTTATCTAGCTGATCAGATCTTACCTAGCTACGGCACGTGTCCCACCAAAACTTCAATGTTGAGCCGGATGTTTTAGTATCAGGGAAAAGGTGCAGATTGTGTCAGAATACCAATACCTGGAGGTTTTAATTGATTCAAAGTTGTCATTTACATCACATATGAAAAGGGTCTGTAATAGAATCCAATATAATATTAGTAATTTTAAATACTTTGGCCATCAAATGTCCACACAGGCAGAAAAAATGTACATGCACTCTATGATCTACTCCCGTATCACTTACTGTTTACCCATCTGGTCACAAGCTGGTGCTACATCTCTGAAACGTTTGCAATCACTTTACAGACAAACTGCTAAAATTCTGGACAAGAAACCAAACATTTCTCATCATTGTCCATTACTACAAAAACACAGGTTACTTAACTGAGAAAACATGGTCAAACATTCAAATCTATGTCCCGTCTATTAAATTATTCACGGTTTATCGTCCCCTCCTCCCCACCAGTTTGTCAATATTCGTACATCCGATCACAGCAGAACCAGAGGTGCGGCACGGGGAGATTGTGTCATTCCACTCAGGAAAAGTGTATTTGGCCAAACTGCTTTTTCTGTTCGCGCTGCTAAAGGTGGAACCATACCCCATAACCATCGGGAAAATAAACACACAGAGTACAATCAAGATCCAGTTTAAAAAAAATAGCTCATTGACAATCAGAGCTGTCAACATTTCCAATAACCTGTTGTTGCTGCCCCCTGCTGGCTTCTTGCCTTGTGTGTGTACATGTGTTCATGTCTTTGTCTGATGCTTGGCTGGTTGTTGGTCAGCAATGTTTCCAGTGTATATTTAACTTAACTTTTATCATATTTAACTTTAATAGTAGTACTTTTATCCAATGTGTAATATATTGTAATTGTTATGTTGTTATGTAAATATGTAATTTTACTTCTTAGGGTGACTTTTACCATCTGTCTAGGGACGGCAGAGTCAGCCTTTTGGCTAACTCTGGTGTATTGACAGAAATGTCCATTAATATGCACTGTCCCTGTTTTAAATAAACCAAAAAAAAAACAACCAACAAAGATAGCATAGAAGTAAGATGTCTCACTCTGTAGCTAAAACAGAGACCTGAACACACAGGGTAAAAACAGGATCTGCAGCAATGTGCAGTACAACAAAAATATGGTGTTTTTTGAAAATGAAACCATGTAAACCTATTCTTGTCCAACCTCAAAATACAATTATAATGATTACAATTATATTATGGGCCCTTTAATGTTGGCTGTGACCTTTTGGTTACAGGACAGCCTGTTTTACAGTGGTTTGAATAAGTTTACACACCCATGCTAAAGTTGATTAAAAA
>NC_045750.1:17446223-17446363 GCF_008692095.1 Etheostoma spectabile | reverse complement strand
AAAACATCTTTTGGAAATTGATGTTAATGCCTTAATTCAAAAGGAAATCCAACCTTTAAGGACACCAATTTTCTTTGTGAATAATGTATTGTAAATTAATAAATATTCTTCCTTAAAATACAGGGGACATAAGTATACAC
>NC_045750.1:17430443-17446213 GCF_008692095.1 Etheostoma spectabile | reverse complement strand
CCCTATGTTAAATTCCCATAGAGGCAGAGAGATTTTTATTATTAAAGGCCGGTTATTTCATGGATCAGGATACTATGCATCCTGATAAAGTTCCCTTGGCCTTTGGAATTAAAATAACCCCATATCATAGCATACAGTACCCTTCACCATACCTAGAGATCAGCATGGTGTTATTTCAGTTAGCCTCATAGCTGGTTTGATTTGCATTGAAGATGATCTTATGGAAAGTTCCCCATGCCTATCTCTATGTATGATGAAGGAATGAGATGATGTGATATGGGGTTATTTTAATTCCAAAGGCCAAGGGAACTTTACCAGGATGCATAGTATCCTGAACCATGAAATAACTGGCCTTTAATAATAAATATCTGCCTGCCTCTATGGGAATTTAACATAGGGGGTGTGTATTCTTATGCCCCCTGTATTTGAAGGAGGAACATTTATTTATGTACAATACATAATTCACTCACAAAGAAAATTGGTTTCCTTAAAAGGTTGGATTTTCCAAAAGTTTTTGAATTAAGGCATTAACATCAATTTCCAATTGATGCTTTTTTATTCCTCTTTTTAATCAACTTTAGTATGGGTGTGTAAACTGTTTTAAGCCACTGTAGCTCTAACACTCTAGCGCCTAAACGGGCCCAGTTGTTGAGACAAAGATTTAGATGGTTTTCTAAAATGGGGGCCGTGTCCCTAAGGATTGAGTTCACCAGTCCTCAGAGGGATGGAGACTGTTTATTTTCCCTCGGCTCCTGCTCCATTTTTGAAACTAACCAACTGTAACTGATTGATTTCACCGGATGAATTCAAAAGGAAGTTTCAATTTTGGACTGTGAAACACAATTTGGTGCTTACTTCCGATAACACAAGTTAATATCTTCAAGACTGTATTTGTCTGAATGTATTTCACACATAATCACTTTTTTCCCACTGTGTTAAGCTCTAGTTTCTCTGTAACTTCTTTTCCTCAGATGTTATGTTGCATGTTCATTTTACATTTTGAAGAGGCACTGACACTCATGTCTTTTACAGGACATTCAAGAGCTAATAACTGCTAAACAGCCGATATGAATATGTATCAGATTCATTCAGTTTGGCCTGTTTGAAAGAGGAGCTGGTGAGTCTGAACTCCTCTGGCCTTTTAAGAGATGTTTGTCTTTGTGGTTGCCGATCGCGGCGTGTCGTGTTGTGGGCGTGAATTCTACACCTAATCATTAGTGTTGTTCCTATAGCAACAAGACTTGTTTGCCAGGCAGATCTGAGCCCGCCGAGCCGGAAAGGTTCACATTCACACAGATACCCAGAGAGAATAATACTGCATCAGAATCAGAATCAGAAATACTTTATTGATCCCCGAAGGGAAACTCTGTGTTACAGTTGCTCAGATATTAGAAATATAAGAAATATAAATAAAGAAATAAAGAAATATAAGGAGTGTGGATATTTACAGTTAAAGGAATATTATGATACAGTATTTACATAAATAACATAATTAAGGTGTTGCAATGGTGAAAAGTAATAATAATAATAAAAATAGTAGCAGTTGAGTATTGCACACATTACAAGCCAGTGTTATTGCACAATACAGAAGAAACAAAAAAAGTCTGTTAAATAGAAACTGAGACTGTTAAAAAGTAAAAGTAAGAAGACGAAAGACGGAGCAACTGCAACAGGCTGCATGCACGTTGGCGCATGCGCACTCTTAGTGCAAGATCCTAGTGCAAGAGAAGGAAACTGTAAAGTTAAAAAAGCACATTTCCCTCAGAATAAATGATATCCTTTGATCTATTCAGTGAATAACAACACAGTACTTCTGACCCGTCTGGTTGTGACAATGGAGCATGATAATGCATAATACAAAAGGTGTCACACTTAGCTCATTGTTTCATGGCCCACTCTCTTTGCTCTCATCAACCAGCAGCTGCTTTTCGCCTGAAAGCTCTGATAAACCCAATATATGCTACCTCGTCAGCACTAGGGATGGGCATTGTTAATTAGGGCCCGAGCGCCAACAGCAGCAAAGACTCTATTAAAACTGAAGGAATTATTCCCTCTTTCTTTCTGCTAATAAATCGCCTTTCTGAGGGGCTTACCATACTCAAAAATTCACCAAAATTGACAAATGTTAGGTATTGTTTAAGAGTTTTGGGAAAAGGCGCACAAAAATGCCTCACTTGCACCCCCTACAAAGTTAAAAAAATTAAGCCCCTGCAGTATGTTTAATGTAGACTAACACAACTTGGTACACACATGTAGCATGTCAAGATTGAGCCCCTGCAGTATGTTTAATGTAGACTAACACAACTTGGTACACATATGTAGCATGTCAAGACGTACAAAAAAGCTCATTGGAGCCATACGCTTAACGCAACAAGAAGTCCACTATTTTGAATTGGAAGTTTGAAATGATTGCGATTTTGGCCATTTCCACGTGTCGTACTTTAACCAGCTCCTCCTTCAACTCTAAATTTGGTTTGTGCCATCTTAAGACGTTAAAGATGAAAAGTTATTATAGATGAAACGTTATTATAGTGTATAGTGTGTTCTATTTGTGATACTGAGTCGGCCCCTATAATTTAACCACGCCCATGTAAGCAGGCCACGCCCCCCTTGAATGACTTTTTACCACTTAAAGTAGAATCTTGTGTGAGGTACCATTGAACTCTGCAGAGTTCCTTTTTGATTGGTGATAGTTTGACCCGCCCCCTATGTGTTAACCACACCCCTTTTCATAACTAATTACCCGTCTGATGTAGAGTCTTGTGTGAGGTATCATTCAACTCAGCAAAGACTATGTTTGTCATGGTCATTGTTTGGCCCGCCCCCTATGTCATGCCCCTTTCATAACTGGTGACCCATTTAAGGTAGAGTCTTGTGTGAGGTATCATTAAACTCAGCATAGCGTTCCCTTTTCAGCGGTGTCAATTTGCCCTGCCTCATATGCTTAAGCGATGCCCCCTCTAATAACTAATGACCCGTTTCTTGTACATTATTGTGTGAGGTATCATTGAATTTAGCAATAAAGAGCCTCTATTTCCTTGAGGAGTTGGTGGAAAGCCAACCGTAGCTAATGTTGGACTTATATTAGTTAAGTAGACATAAATAATGCTAATGTTGCTTTATGTGTGCGCAATGGGTAAAATAGGTTTTACAGTGTAAATATTGTGTTTGCAACTTGTGTTTGTTCTACTGTCAAAAAAAAAGTTTAGTTAAACACTGCTGTCTGAGCTTTTACTTCCTCAAGCATATTTTGATCCTTACCCAGAACCACACGGCAAGGTGCTTGGGTGTGCCTGACCCATACAAAGTAATGGATGTAGCAGTGACATCACCCATTGGTTTTGTGGTTTGACGTTTTGAAGCCTTGATTTTGTCAATTTGGCGATCACAATCTTTTTTTTTTAACTGGACGCGACGATTCTTTTGACAAGAGAGTGGAGCTGTGGAGGATGACGAAGCCAAGCCAATGTTGTTTCAACCCTTCTGAATAGATTTTTTCCAGTGGAGAATTAGCAGTGTGTAAACATGGACCTACGGGTACTGGCACCATTCATCAGCATGTACAGCAGTACAGAAAATTGGCAAATTTTCCGCCAGCTAACGCTAGCGGTAGATAGCTTGCTTGGTTGGCAGAACGCTGATCAAGACATTTTTAGGCGATGAGCTGTTCCAGTTGACTTTGATTGAGTGAAAACACTCAGTGAGACAAGTCTCTGTCATGATTGACAGGTGGGCATGTCCCTAAAGCAGCTCTTGCTTTATCGTCTATTTTAAAATAAACGGGACCATAATTTACTAAATGAACATCATGCTATATTGAAGAAGACTTGAAACTAGCGATTTAGCCCATAAAGTCATCAACATTTTACTGAGGTAATGAATCAAGTGAGAAGTAGCCTCATTTTCCCATAGAATTCTATACAAGCTAACATTTTTTACAAGTTGCCCCTTGCTGGAAATGACATAGAATGCAAAATGAAGGCACTTCCAAAATATTTTTACAGTCTATGGTATGACCCCATTCCTGTGTGTGCTGTCACATCAGTCCATTAGAGTTTGCAGTGCACTTTCACAGAATGGCTAACTGACATGCTCATGCGGTCTCGTGGTTCAATAACCAACAGGGCACCAATACAGGCCACTGAACACGTACATGCTCAACATTGTTCTGTCACATGCAGCTATTATATGAGAGTCTCGATGGTGTTTTAAGCCTGCAACGTTGACTTCCAGGCAGTGCTGTGACTGTTGACTTCAAGGCACCGAACCCTAACCCTATCATTGCCAAATCCTAATGTTGGGCGCTTAAAACCCCAAACATCCTACGAGAGGTTTAACACTTGTAAATGATAGTGAGCACTGAATTATACACACTTTAATATATATCCGTCTCCTGCAGAAGCCAGCCAACATCCTGGTGATGGGGGAAGGTCCTGAACGAGGAAGAGTTAAAATCGGTAAGACATGCATTATTTCTGTAAACTGTTTGACTTATTGAGATTTGTAAAAAGCACTATCATCATGATGATTGATCAATGAGCAATGAGGCTGTTGACTTATTTGAGTGTCCTGTAGCTGCAGTTTTTAACCATCTGGCTAAGAGGTGGACAGGGAGCTCGGATCAGTGCTGTTGCATAAGCCAGCTGGCCAGGGGACTGCTGCAGTGCTGGAGTCTATTTATAAACCCAGTGCACACAGGAATGGTACTAAGTTATTGTTTCTGCAATAACTTACCAGGCCACAGCATGATTTATGGGTAGACCCTACCTCGAACCGTCAAGCTACAGCTATACGAAGCAGTGACGCACGTAGCTCGTCTCTGGCTTGGTAATTCCTGGTTCTTCTTCTCCATAAACATGAAATCAAGGAGAGAGTTAACTTTTCCTGCTACAATTTTCCCACCGAGGTCAGAAAGAACAAGGGAAACACTTTGTTTCTCTCACTATGACTCTTTGAGTCGCTACTCAGTCCAAAGATAATCACAGTCACTCTCTCACTTGCTCTACCACTCACTCCCCACGCACACACGGCCCTGCTATTCTCTTAAAAGGTCCCATGAAATGAAAATTTCACTTTATGAGGTTTTTTAACATTAACATTAGTTCCTCTAGCCTGCCTATGGTCCCCCAGTGGCTAGAAATGGTGATAGGTGTAAACCGAGCCCTGGATACCCTGCTCTGCCTTTGAGAAAATGAAAATGAAAGTTTAGATGGGCCGATCTGGAATCTTTTACTGGAAAGGTTACATTCCCTTTCTCTGCTTTGCCCGCCCAGAGAATTTGGCCCACCCATGAGCGAGAGAGAGACATCATGGTTTTCAAACAAGCAAAGTGCCAGTTGGTCAAGGCCACACCCCCAGCCTTCACTTTGCCACTGCTTGCTCCAACCTAAGTCAAATTCCTCGTATGTTTGTCACACCTGGCAAATAAAGCTGATTCTGATTTATACACCTTAGGCGGGTTAAGGGTCTGCGCATGCTGAACTTTCCCTTTCCCCCACGTCAAATACCGGGAGATGGCTAAACAGATTGTCCGTCTCCAGGTCTGTCATGCTGTGTCTTGGCAAAGAAGTGGAAGGAGTGAGCAGCGCCCACTGCGGCCCCTGGTTAATGCTAGTTTGCTAAGTTAGCTTGCTAATTCCACCCGAGCGTTGCCAGACAACACAATTTTGTAAATACAGCCATATTGAGAAATAGAGAGAGAGAGAGAGTTTTGTGGAGTTGATAGGCTTAATTAGCTTTGTATCATGGTAGCATAAAATACACAACAACTCCTCTCCAAACTGTCAGAGATGTAAAACCTGTGAGGGGGACTTGCTTCACATGCTCTGGAAATGTCCTAATTTGGAAACCTATTGGAAATACATCAGTAATATAACTTCAAAAACTTCAAATATCAAGATTGCAACCCAAGGATATGGATCCTGGGAGACATACGGATTCTTGATGCAAGTTTTAATAAAACATATTTCATGTTACTTGCGGGTACAGCTGGTAAAAAGGGTATTTTGCAGAATTGGAAGTTAGAGTCTCCTCCATTGTAGAGACAATGGTCAAACGAACTAACATCCTACCGAACACCTGAACAAGTCTTCTTCTGTGTGAGGAGGAACCCAGAGCAGTATGAAAAGATATGGAGCTCCTTCTTGGCCCTACTACCATCATCACATAAGTGTAATTAGTAAATCTGTGTATAACTTGCTCCCCTTTGATATTATGTCCACTGAACTTCTATGATCTTATAACTATTTGGGACCTCATTCAGCACTCGATTGTACTTTATTTTGATTTTCAGATGTAACCAAAGGTGAATCATGCAATGGTTATTTCATTTTTCTTTTCTCTTTTTTTTTTATAACTGTACCAGGGTTGAGGTTGGGGGTTCGGTGAGGGGTTCTGATTTTGTATGTCTGTTCCTTTGTTTGCCGTGTTTGTGTAATTACACATATAAAAGAAACTTCAATAAAAATATCTATTAAAAAGAACATGGTAGATGTAGGGGGTGAGTTGCTCCATAAATATGTGATGTTTTTGGGCCCTTTAACTCACCTATTAAGAGCGTTTGCCCAATGTTGGCTGAGTTCTGCAGCAGTTGCAGGTTTGAATCTGACTATCCACTGTCACTAACTAATAAAGGGAAAAGCCCCCAAAAAAAATCTTTAAAAAAAATATGTGATTCTTCACTTTTAGCAACTAACTTTTTACTCTTAAGTTTAGAGCACTCTGAAGTTTGATTATTAGAAGCTGGATAGAGAATGGCATTTTGGTTCTCAGTTCAGACGGGGACCAAACACATATATTGCCCTGATGTATCCCTGATGGGGCCTGAGGTGCTCTCTGACAATGACTTCCTGTGTCTTCCTAACAAACCTCCTGTAGCTGACATGGGTTTCGCCAGACTCTTCAACTCCCCCCTCAAGCCGCTGGCAGACCTCGACCCTGTGGTGGTGACGTTCTGGTACAGGGCCCCTGAGCTGCTGCTGGGGGCGCGGCACTACACCAAAGCTATCGGTGAGTCTGGGGCCACATGTGCTAAGAAAACCCCGGGGGTGTGGGTGTGTGTGTGCGTGTGTGTGTATGTGTGTGTGTGTGTGTGTGTGTGTGAACACACCTCTCTGCACTAACTCAGGACTTTGACCACTGATTGTTTGCTCCACTGAAACAAAGTAGCTGTCCCTTCAGCAGAATAATCTTTCAGTCTTTTAGTGTGTTTCCCCAAGGTCTCTTAGTGTAGGGACACACATTCCTTTGTGGAAAGGAGTCCCCTACAATCTATGGTCTTCATCATGAAGCAGCTGTGTCTACATGTCATTCGTGGAACATGAGCCAACGCTGTCAGTCTCAGGCCTCCTCTGTGTTTGTGATTATCTCTAAATGAATGAAAGAAAGACGGTCAGATATAAAAGCTGCACCAATTGGTTCTCAGAAATTCTTTCTCACTTTAACTTTTGCAGAAATAGCTAAATCTGATTTTATGATTTGCAGATTCATTTACTGTATAAGATCATCAAACATTTGGATCAAAACTGGTTTCCGAACTCTTGTGCATGCCACTAATAAAATGTAAAGCTCATCTTCAAAAAGACAAAACTAACTGTTTGTGTGTGTGTGTGTGTGTGTGTGTGTGTGTGTGTGTGTGTGTGTTTAAATGTACCAGATATTTGGGCAATTGGCTGCATCTTTGCAGAGCTGCTGACGTCCGAGCCCATCTTCCACTGTCGCCAGGAAGACATCAAAACCAGTAACCCTTTCCATCATGACCAGCTGGACAGGATATTCAGCGTGATGGGCTTCCCCGCAGGTCTGCACACAATACACACAACTACAAATACACACAGCTTGCATAACCATGATGATCATGTTAAAAAAAAAACAATCAAACTTAAAACCGTGACTTGTATCGGATGGTGAGCCGAGTGTAACGTTAAATCCTGACTTTAACCCTCATGTTGTCCTCGGGTCAAATTTGACTTGTTTTCAGGAAAAAAACGTGAAAAATATATAATATATTAAAAATATCAAAAAACTCAAAAAAAACACCCACAACATTGAAAAAAGTGACAAAAATATCAGAAAAAGCGATAATAATGTTGGGGTTTTTTCATGGTTGACGGGAAGACAACACAAGGGTTAAGCTGCCTTGTGGCAATTCAGTGTGTGTCCATTAGTATTAGCACATATCCCAGAGCTTTAACAAACACATTACGTACATGTCCTTCCATTTGCTATTTAGGGAACATCAAACAATCCAGCCCAGGTAGACTTTCTATTTCACATACAGTCCCTGACAAAAGTCTTGTCACTTATCTATTTTGTAGAAACACCTGCAATACCTGACTTTTAATAATCCATTGGTGTAAGAAATAGCTCATATGAAAAGCTAAAACCCTCCCAGATGATGTTCAATGCACTGAAATAATATTTTTCACTAAAAAAAGATTTTTATTTAAACAAGACAGAAAGGTCAAATTTTGGCAAGACAAAAGTTTTGTCGCCTAACAGAAATTGAACAATCCTGCAATACTAAATATGTCAGCAAATTAAATAGTGGCGCTGTGAGATTCAAATTTAATATCTTGTATGACTTCCATGAGCTTGAAGACGCTCCATGCGGTGGGCAAGGATTCATACAATGTATTGATGAATTCATCAGGAATAGCTAGGAAAGCAGTCTTGCTGCCTCCAGTTCATCATATTCTTTGGTTTGGTCTTCCAGCTTCCTCTTTCATCCTACCCCACATATGCTCAATGATGTCATGTCTGGTGACTGGGCCGGCCAATCCTGGAGCATCTTGATCTTCTTCGCCTTGAGGAACTTTGAAGTGGAGATGGAAGTATGCGATGGAGCACCATCCTGCTGGAGAATTTGGCCTCTTTTATGGTTGGGAAATAAGAGGTAGCTAAGATTTCTTGGTATTTGAGACTATTGATGTTCCTTCCACCCTGCAGATCCTCGCACCACCCCATACTGGATAACCCCAGACCATGATTTTTCACTGTTTTCTGGGTGAATCTTGGATCCATGCGGGCTCCAGTAGGTCTCCTGCAATATTTGGGGCAACTGTGGTGTAATTCAACAGAAGATTCATCTGAAAAATCCACTTTCTTCCACTTCTCCAGCGTCCATCCTTTTAGCAGGCCTGTGAAATGCCACACGTTTTTTCATTGTCTTTTGTTTAGTGCTGGCTTCTGGCACTGATTCGACCATGAGGCCATTTCGAGACAGAATCTGACAAACTGTTGTGGTTGACACAGGACTTCAGGGGACCAGGTCTGTGGAGCTCTGCTGCAGTGGAAAAGGGCTGGCCTTGGATTTTCGAGCCAACAAACGGTCCTCTCGAGCAGTTGTCTTGCGGGGTCTGCCTGACCTGGGCTTGTCAAAAACATCTCCAGTGTTCTCAAATGTTTTTTTTTAATCCTCTGTACTTGACGCTGAGACACTTGAAGGTGTCTGCCACATCAGCAGTCGATCTGTCTTCACCCTTGATAATCAAAACTTTAGTCTCAGGGTGAATCTTAGGCATGTTTGCAGAGTCTATTTGCAGTTGATGTGAAGATCTAGTGTATGGGGTTGTTTTTATACACCCTGAGACGAATTGATCCATTTTTAGTCAGGTGAAGCTCATAACAAGGCGACACACTTATGTCTTTGCAAAAATTGACTCAATGGCTTTACCAAGCTGTGAATATTCTGTGATCATTCTTTTTGCACTGAAACATTATTACAAAAGTTGTTGGGATAAAAAGAGCCATTTCTTGTAAATAAATCTTGATTAGAAATATATTCAGCGGCACTTCAGGTCAAATGGTACACAAGCGACAAGACTTTTGTCAGGGACTGTATATTGTTTTCCTGCAATTGAAAGCAGCTCATTTCACGGAGAAACAGAGAACAAAATAGAGACGAGGGACTGCGCTTTGTGCTGGAGGAAACAGCTGGGACACAAACTCCTGGCCAGTTGAGTGCTGGTGTTTAATTTTTTAACCTCATAGTTTTTAAAACTGTCCCATGTCAGTGACAGACACAGTGATGTTTACTGATTCCTGTACGGGACTCTCACACCGCCTCAAAACAGACCGACAGGTCTGATGGCAGGGTGACACCTGGTTGTGTTTCTCCGAAAGTTGAATCTTCATCAACTTTTCTGCTGCGGTTTTCTTTCGGCTCCCCCCTGTGGCCCCCACCACCGCAGCCTAAACATACTACACCCCCCCCTTTAAAACAAATCGAAACCTCTTTGCAGGACCGCTTGAGGACCGTTATGTGAACAGAGCCTTACTTATAAAACACTAGCAATGTGTATACATATATATATATAAGTTGTAGTATCTTCTTTGTGTTTCATAGATAAGGACTGGGAAGACATTAGGAAGATGCCGGAGTACCCAACACTGCAGAAAGACTTCAGGAGGACAACGTGAGTGATTATCAGAAACTTATTTGCCAATTATGAAATACAGTCAGTTTTTTTTTTTGTTAATGCTTTGTTGTGTTTTTTCATTTCTCAGGTATGCAAACAGCAGCTTAATCAAATACATGGAGAAGCATAAAGTGAAACCAGACAGCAAAGTGTTTCTGTTGGTGGGTACAGACACACCATCATATGTGCACACATCTCATGGCTCTGCTTCTTTTGGTTTGCTTAAGAGCTTCTGTGGGAAAAACACTTTGGAAATCTTGTTCTTTAGAACTTAGCACACTGTGTGTTGAACTGCATTATGACTAAGAACCGCCCTGAGGTGTG
Organism: Etheostoma spectabile; assembly: GCF_008692095.1. Taxonomy (NCBI): domain Eukaryota; kingdom Metazoa; phylum Chordata; class Actinopteri; order Perciformes; family Percidae; genus Etheostoma; species Etheostoma spectabile. The sequence continues at coordinate 17,435,471 of NC_045750.1, read as the reverse complement.
TGAGAGGTATGTGTCACAGAGTTAACATGTAGAAACCCTGTCAACAGATAAATGACGGACTGGTCAACCTTTAGCTAGTTTATATCAACTTTTGGGATTGCTCCGGTTCCGCAGGAAATTGCGCGGATGCATTATCGCCGATGTCCGTCACCTTCCTCTGTCTCTGTGTTGGCGTTCTAACCTCTGGTGGATTTCTGAGGACTATGGTTAACTGGTCCTCAGATCTCTGCAGGGTAAATCCAGACAGCTAGCTAGACTATCTTTATTGCAGCTCCGTGCAGAGCATAGTGCCGCCAAAGACAATTGTGGTTGGTTTAAAGAAATGGCAGTAAACAAAAGCATCCCAGAATGCTATGTGGACCCTCCTCCGCTCCACAGCGTGTGGATGGACTGGCAAAGCGAGATTAACCTTTAGCAGACTTTAACAAACACAATTTCTTGCTACTAAAAAAATACTTGTTTTAATAATGACTCCTCACTGTCATTTAGAGTCACTGGTCCAACACATTTTTACTTAAGAGAAAGAGGAGCCTCAATCAATTCACAAATTCATTAGTATAAAGATGGTTATAAAAAAAAAGGACTGGACGCACTCAACTCACGTAGATACTTAGAAAGCTGGGTGCTGGATCCTAAAAGGGAACAATCGTAATTAAAGCTACTAGGACAGCACTTCAGTTTGATAGTTTATTGCCAAACAATGGAATTTTTATGCAGAGCCCTTCCTCAGCGTGTGCACACACAGGTGGGTTTAATAATACAACCAATACGCCACACACAGGCTGGTTCAATCATACAACCAATACTCCACACACAGGCTGGTTCAATCATACAACCAATACTCCACACACAGGCTGGTTCAATCATACAACCAATACTCCACACACAGGCTGGTTCAATCATACAACCAATACTCCACACACAGGCTGGTTCAATCATACAACCAATCAGTCCTTCCAGAAAAATTTGGAGTTTTTTTGTGATTGTTGCGGGCAAAACTCCTTGATCATGCGGCACGTTTTCTTAAAAAATGCTGGAGGGACTGACCAATACTCCTCACACAGGTGGAGTAAATCATCCACAACTGGCTCTATAAATCCCAACAGAGGGAGCCACAACTAATCCAGAGGCCTATACTATGAAGCAAGATTCGGGTTACCAAGGTAACTTCAGGTTCAACCCAGGGTTTTGGGTATCACGGTTGGTCACTTGTTACCGGGTTACATCGCCATCGTAATTTATGCTGAACACCTAGCTCGGGAGCAGGTTATGTTGGAGATTAGAGATCAACCGGTGTAAAAGAACCACCTAATGACCTATCAATACTCGGTTGATAATGGCGTCACGGTTCTTAGACGATCCATTGGAACTCGGTGCACAGTTACAGCGAAACGCGCTCAGAAAAGTTAGAACATTTAGAGACCAACATCCCCATTTTTGTTTTTGCAAGCTTAACTTACTGGGTTAAGCAGCAGCGGCTGTAGCTTTTTACCTGTATTACATGTCCATGTTCTCCATGTCTCTGTAGGATTATCGTTTGCTCGTGTAAAATATGTGGCTCTGGTAGACTTGTCAATGTTTGCGATTGGTCAATGTTTTTTTGTTTTTTTTGGCCTCATTATGTATGTGTATGTTTGGATTTAGTTTTGTATATGAAGATGATGATGGACTGGTTAACCTTTAGCAGACTTTAACAAACTTCAACACAATTTCTTGCGGCTGAATAAACTTTTTTGATAGTTATTCCTGTCATTTAGAGTCCCTGGTTCTTTAAAGGTGCACTATGAGTTCCTGCATGGTTTCAGCGCAATTTAATTTTTGTCTCAAATCGTAGGCATCTGTCCTTGATCCACTAGCTCCCTTCCCCCTGAATACACGGTGGAAATGCCTGGTCTTGGGAGACAACACAGGGGTCGTACACGTCAAACAAACACTAGAGGCACAGGAGAGGCACCAAAACACAACAAACCCCGTTCCAGCCAGTAACTGACAACATGTTTGGGGGAGGGATGGGGGTTATTGACAGTTATGGGAACATGGGGGGAGGGGCGAGCTTGCTCTGTTTGAAATTTACTTGGAACTTCAACAGAAGTTACAATGCCGGAACTCATAGTGCACCGTTAACATTGCAGCTTTAATACCAAAGAGACCAACTCATTTTTCCTCAAGTGATACAGGAGCCTCAAACAAGTCACACAGTCATTTGTATAAAGATTATTAAAAAAAATAGGACTGGACGCCCTCAACTCACACTAGACTTGTCCATGTTTCCGATTGGATACATGGTGCAAACACCGCCTCTTTTATGTGAACGCGCTGGATTGGGAAACCCTGGGTTGATTGAACAAGTTGACAACCACCGTCGTGACACAGCTTATGCCAGGCCTAAGGTTGTTAGGTTTGTTGAAGCCGCGTAATGGAAATAAATCCATATGTGTGTGGTTGATCTTGCTTCGTAGTACAGGCCTCAGATCAGACATAAAAATAATAAATTAAACTTAAACATGAATCAGAACTGATTTGCTTCCATTTATTTATGGTTGATTTCTTTTGGCCTGATTATGTAGTTTGGTTTTAGTTTTTCTAGAATATTTTAGTTTGATTCAGTTGATTTGGATTCCCAAAATTATTTTTCACTGTTTTCTTTATGTTTTTTTTTGTTTTTACTAACCTTGATCTGGATTGGTTGTGACTCAGTTGGGATTGAAGGGTTGTGGATGATTTATTCCATGATTTACAACCTGTGTGTGTGTGTGTGTGTGTGCGTGCGTGTGTGTGTGTGTGTGTGTGTGTGTGTGTGTGTGTGTGTGTGTGTGTGTACAGAGAAAGGGCGCTGCCTGAAATGTCCATTTTTGTGGCAATAAGCTATCAAACTGGAGTGCTGTCCTTGTAGCTTTATTCATAAAGGAGGTTAGAAATGTCTGTGTGCTCCAAACATTACAGAATGTATGTAGTATATTTTAGCAGTTTCCAAAATTAAAATGTCTCCACATTTGTCAAATATTAAGATTCTACAACAATCCTTTTCCAGATGAACAAAAAGTGTCATTGTAATATCAATATGTTTGTGAAATTTGATCATTGGCATTATTATCGTCCCTAAAATGGCCATATAAGGGTCTGTTCCGTTTCATTCATAAAATGTTACCAAATAGTAAAAAAAAATCATACTTCAAAACCAGATGTAGACCTAAATAGTCCCGCCCCTTGTCTGAGAGACCTTAGGTTCCAGAAGTACATTTTCCATTAGCTTCTCCATCAACCAGTTATCCAATCCCATCAGACGCCATACTACAAACCTTGGACTAATTTTCGACAAAGCCATTTGACAGACAGGTACACAGTTATCAAATATGGCAGCTCAGAACTATATCCACAACCTTCTTATCACCTAAAGATTTTTGAAAAACACCCATGCAACATAACCATGGTAACATATTAGGCCTGTATGAGCATCGTTGCACTAGCTCCCCGTTTGGTATTGAATACAATAAGACTCTTCTGTTTTTGTGTAAAGCCCTGCATGGGCTCGCCTCGAGCTATACTACAAACACACGGCCTAATTTACGCATTAACTGCCATTAACCATCCCACGATGTCGTTGTAAACCTTGGAGACAGGGTTCTTCTCAGGCAACATTTACATTGTTTTGGTTTGTAAGCGGAGTTTTGAGCCAAAAGCGATCACGTTAAGTTGAAGACAAAGAATATGTTAAAAAGTAAAGTTAGGTTAATAAATGTGTTTCTAAAACAATGGATTGTACAAATTCTTATGTAGGGCAGTGTGAACATAAAGTACAGTGTGAATATAAGTAGCAGCTATGAATGATAAGATATTAAATATACTGCATAGATATTGATTATAGAATTGTGTGAACACCCTTGACCCTTGGGTTGTCCTCGGGTCAAATTTGAGTTTTTTTATTTTAGAAATATGGGTTTCTTTCAACCAAATTGCCCCAAAAAACATGGATGTTCCCTACAACAATCTTCAGGTAAAATTAATGACTTTTATAGCATTTACATTTTTTTTTTTTAAATGGTTTTGAAACAGTATCCTGATTTTGATACCCATCCGTGAGTCACTCAACATCCTCTGATCCGACCTATATGGCAAACGTATCCATCATTTCTGCTTTATTTAAAGAAAAATGGGCCCAATTTTACATAAATGAGGTTTGTTGACCAATGTTCCAAGAATACGTGTAAAACGTATTATTAAAAAACACAAGTTGGTATTAGTGGTGCATATAAGTGACCAAATTGGTTGCAGTAGCTCAGTCCGTAGGGAGTTGGGTTGGGAACCGGAGGGTCACTGGTTCAAGTCCCCGTATGGACCAAAAAGTACGGAGTGTGGATTTGGTGGCTGGAGAGATGCCACTTCATCTCCTGGGCACTGCCAGGTGCTCTTGAGCAAGGCACCATACCCCCCCCCCCCTCAACCACCGAGGGCGCTGGTTCAACTGGCAGCTCACTCACTCTGACATCTCTCCATTAGTGCATGTATGTATGTATGTAAGATCCTGAGCATGTGTGTAGTTCCAGACTGTGTGTGATAACTAACAAAGTGTGAACACAGAGTGTAAATTGTAATTTCCCCATTGGGGATCAATAAACAGATTTAAAAAAAATTGTCAAAAGCATCGAAAAAAGCTAAAAAGTTCCTTTACATTTTTTACCTGGAAGGAAAACAAGTTCATAGTCAATGGAAAGAAAACACAAGGGTTAAACTAAACATTGCAGAACATGTCCTCAGACTTTGTGACTGTATATGGAGTATGTGGAGTTCTCCAGACACCAATATAAAAACAATACTGCGATTCTTCTCTGCCTTCAGCTCCAGAAACTCCTCACCATGGACCCCACCAAAAGAATTACGTCAGAGCAGGCGCTGCAGGACCCGTACTTCCTGGAGGAGCCGTTACCAACCACAGAGTGAGCGTTCCTTTGATTTAGGCCAACTTCTTCAAGTTTGAGGAAAATGCCCTTTAACTTCTAACCTACCTTCCTGTCCTCCCATCTCCCATAC
>NC_045750.1:17429354-17430433 GCF_008692095.1 Etheostoma spectabile | reverse complement strand
CCCCCCCCCCCCCCCCCCCCCCCCACCCCTTGTTTTGGTTGGTGTGTTGGAATCAGAGTGGAACGCAGAAACATTTACATCACTGATTCTCTGTGATTGCCTCTAGTGTGTTTGCTGGGTGTCAGATCCCCTACCCAAAACGAGAGTTTCTAAATGAAGACGAGCCAGAGGAGAAAACAGAAAAGGTAAAAAAATAAAGAAATAAGTCAACTGGCCACTCCACCAGTTTCATTTCATTACTTTAGACTCGAGACACATCCTGTGTTTGAAGTGGCCACAGAGATTATTTGACTTCTCATATTAGGGATGAGTCTGCATTCACACGGCCTGCTTTGGCAGGTCATCATTTTGAATGGGGGCAGTGTGTTTAGGCTGTGGCGGGGTTTGCCATGGGGCACAAGCAACAAAACGCAGTTGAGATCGACTCAACTTTTGGAGAAATGCAACGCCATTTAGTTTTGAGGCGTTGTGAGTGTCCCGTACAGTAAACGGGGAAACATCACTGCATCTATTGCTGCCACAAGAAAGCTTTAAAACACCAAACACAGTGTTTGCCAAAGCACGGTTGATCTGTCTCGCTCGTATCTTTTCTTTCTCCGTAAAGTAAAGCTGCCTTCAAGTGCGGTCGGAAACGTTGAGATCTATAAACAATCTGACCAAAAACAGTAACTGTGAAATATAAAGCGTTTTTGTGCTACAATGGGGGGTTAAAGGAAACACAACAGGATGTCGCACAAACGGGCCGTTCCGGTGACACTCACACACTGTCGCACAGCCCTGCTGGTGTGAATGGGCCCTAACGAGCATCATTTTAAGATGTCCACACATTTCTGACAAGTTGAAAATAGCACAGCTCGGTGTTGGGTGTTATGTGAAATACACTACCGGTCAAACGTTTGGGATCACTTAGTAATTTCCATTGCACTCCATTGCAGACAGAATACCAGCTCTGATCAGTTGCATTGTTTTTTTAACCAGGGCAGCAGTTCTCAGATTACATTATGTTCTTACATAATTGCAAAAGCGTTCTCCAATGTTTTCTTTGTTAGTTTTTAAAAATGATATCAGATTAGTGAACA
>NC_045750.1:17425886-17429344 GCF_008692095.1 Etheostoma spectabile | reverse complement strand
GCCTTTGGAACATTGGATGAATGGTTGCTGGGCAATGTAGATATTGCTTTAAAGATCAGCAACCCACTCAGATCAGGTATTCTGTCTATAATGGAGTGGGATGGAAATTTGTAAGTGACCCCAAACTTTTGACCGGCAGCGTACGATATTGTCAAACTAGTTCTTGGTAGGAATTGCCCTCATTTTAAAAGAACATGGCTGGAATGGAAGCCTGTGGAAACTAGTAAGCTTGTATTACTGTCCAGAGGGATCAATGACAGAGGAAGAAAAACACAGGTAAATGTCACAGGCTTTAGCTGTAACGTTAGCCACGTTCTGCAGTATTTTTCCCGGCCAGTACAGCAGTTTGTTTAGCTTTACAAGTATGGGGTGTGTCCGTGGTTATTTATCACTACTAGGTTCAACCAAACTGGTGTTTGGTTAGGACAACACTGATGTTTCCATGTTAGTGTGTTAACCAGTATGTTAAGAGCATAAGTCACGGGAGCACAGGACTATCATAATAACACAAAACAGAACTGCGCACACACTGCATTTTATAGCACTTTTCTAGTCAAGCGCTAAAGTGCTCATGTTATGCTTTTTGCACAAAGTCCCCCCCCCCCCCCCCCAAAGGCACTTACCATCTCCACCAGAAAACACTGTTACAAACTGCTCCAAACAGGCCAGTAAGGGCTGGACTACACTAGATGGAACAGAAGTGAGATGCCTCACTCTGTAGCTAAAACAGAGCGCTCAAAACACAGGGTGAAAAGAGGAGCTGCAACAAAAATATGTTTTTTGAAAATTAAACTATGTAAACCTAGGCTCTTATAACCTCTAAATACAATTATGACCTATGAACTTTTTTTTTTCTTTTTTTTTTTTTTTTCACATAATTGCAGTTTCTTTATTAACCGCATTTAATTGCTAACATTCGGTCTTAAGGTGTACGACTGGTAATTGTTGATTTTGTTTAGATATGACAAATTGTAATCATTTAAGTGATTATTGGTCAGACTGTATAGTTTTGTTATTATCTCAATTGTAAGTTGTTGGCACTTGACCCAATACACGTTCAGAGCAACAAAAATTACAATGGGGGATAGAGTTAGAAAAAATGTTCTATGATCATAAAGAGGCCTTGTTTACCTAGGCTATCTTTTATATTTTGTGTATTATCTGGGTCACGAGACAGTGATATATATACAAAAATATGTATCCTGGGATTGATTCAAAACTTTCATTTGGTTTCAAAAGTAATGCATCAAGCAATATTTTTAAATGTGAATTAAAGAGACAATTATATTGTTAATTGCAATTATTTCTGAGACAAATAATTGTACAGCATCATTTGGGATTGTGACAGCTCTAATCAGGGGCTTCGGACTGGGTGGGGAAAGGGGACCGAGTACCCAGGGCCAGGGACAGTATGCGAAAAATAATGTGTTTCTTTTTAAACATTAAAGCAGGTAAACATGTTCTTATACAAACACAAAATACAAGTTGCCCTTAATGGCCTTTGCCCTGTGTGTCTGTGTGCAGAACCAGACCCAGCAGCACCAGCAGACCACAGGTCAGACTCAGGCCCAGAACCAGCAGCAGACGGCAGCCCCGCAGGCTCCGTCCCAGCAGAACTTGGCCCAAACCAACGGCACTGGCGGAGCCACGGGGGCCACCGCCGGCGGCGGGTTACAACACGGCCAGGACCAGGGCCCCCCCAACAAGAAACCTCGGATTGGGCCCGCTGGGGCCTCCTCAGGCACTAGTCTTCTACAGTCAGAGTACCAGGTTGGTGGGATTTAAGTTGTTAGTCGGCTGTTGATATTCTTAATTTTTCTAATTGGCAACAACTGCCATTAAAAGACTCAAACAAACAGTGAAGTGTTGTGTGTTACAGCCTGATATCATAAAAACACATCAGTGAGCCACGCAATTGCACTGGCTGACATCACCATCATGAATACACACACTAGTTTATTTAGACTCAATCCCACATACAGCATCCTGCTGCTTAATCACATTTTTAACTCAAGTTGACTGGCCAAGCATTTTTTTATCGGCCACAATATTAAACTACATGTTTTTTTCTTAACCATCACTACAAAATGTTCTTGTGTGGGTCGCATGTCCTGCTGGTTTATCCCTGTTTTTATCGCGTAGGCTGGCGTTTCCATGTGTGCGTGTGTTTGCGTCAGTGTATGTTTATGTGTGCGTGTGCCAGCCCCCCCTCCTACTTTGGTACAAACATCTACCCAACATGCGACGAAAGCCCTCGCCCAAGGAAAATGTATCCGCATTTGGCGCTTGGCGAGTGTTAAAATACTCATTAGAGTACTAAATGTATCGTAGATTAATCTGCCGCTAAGAATAGTCCAGAACAAGTGCACTACTTTGTCCTGTTTGCTTGACAAAAACGACAGTGACCAGCTGTTTAGGTAATATTACAGATTAAAGAATGTTTGATTATTCAGAAAATAATTGACTGATGTTGTTACATGCAACTTTGTGAGCTTATAGATATTCATTTTGTCTTTACTGTCCTGTGGCTGTGTTGTAGCCTGCTAACGCTACAGATGGTGAACATTTCTTTGCACAGCATGTCAGCGGTGTAATCTACAGTATGTGTTTGGCAGCCTGTCGGCTAACAGATAGGAGCTGTGTGTTCTACATTGTCCTTTCCCACTCTGGCGCCCATTGTATCAGTGGCTCTTATCACGGGGCCAAAGAGAGGGAGGTATCTGAGTGATGGAGGGAGGCAGGTGAAATAAGAGCAGAGACCTGTCAATGAGTGTACTGCAGACTGATAGAGGTGACCTCTCTGTGTGAGTAGAAATACATCAAAGATACATGTGTATCTGTGTGTATATATATATATATATATATATATATATATATATATATATATATGTACATTCTTTATTTTCATGACTATTTACATTGTAGATTCTTACTGAAGGCATCAAAACTATGAATGAACACATGTGGAATTATATACTTAACAAAAAAGTGGTAAATAACTGAAAACATGTCCTATATTCTAGTTTCTTCAAAGTAGCCCCCCTTTGCTCTGATTACTGCTTTGCACACTATTGGCATTCTCTTGATGAGTTTCAAGAGGTAGGCACCTGAAATGGTTTCCCAACAGTCTTGAAGGAATTCCCAAAATGCTCTGCACTTGTTCGCCCCTTTGCCTTCACTCTGCGGTCCAGCTCACCCCAAACCATCTCAATTGGGTTAAGGTACGGTGACTGTGGAGGCGCAACACTCCATCACTCTCCTTCTTGGAAGTGTGTCTGGGGTCATTGTCCTGTTGAAAAATAAATGATGGTCCAACTAAACGCAAATTGGATGGGATGTTGCATGTTGCTGCAGGATGCTGTGGTAGTCATGCTGGTTCAATATGCCTTCAATTTGGAATACATCCCTAACATTGTCACCAGCAAAGCACCCCCACACCATCACACCTCCTCCTCCAT
>NC_045750.1:17425158-17425876 GCF_008692095.1 Etheostoma spectabile | reverse complement strand
TGGGAACCAGGCATGTAGAATCCATCCGGTTACCTTTTCTCCGTCGCACAAAGATACGGCGGTTGGAACCAAAGATCTCAAACTTGGACTCATCAGACCAAAGCACAGATTTACGCTGGTCTAATGTCCATTCCTTGTGCTTCTTGGCCCAAACAAATCTCTTCTGCTTGTTGCCTCTCCTTAGCAGTAGTTTCCTAGCTGCTATTTGACCATGAAGGCCTGATTCGCGCAGTCTCCTCTTAACAGTTGTTCTAGAGATGTGTCTGCTGCTAGAACTATGTGTGGTATTCATCTGGTCTCTAATCTGAGCTGCTGTTAACTTGCGAGGCTGGTGACTCAGATGAACTTATCCTCAGCAGCAGAGGTGACTCCTGGTCTTCCTGTCCTGGGGCAGTCCTCATGTGAGCCAGTTTTGTTGTAGCGCTTGATGGTTTTTGCGACTGCACTTGGGGCCACCTTCAAAGTTTTTGCAATTTTCTAGACCAACTGACCTTCATTTGTTAAAGTAACAATGGCCACTTGTTTCTCTTTACTTAGCTGATTGGTTCTTGCCATAATATCCATTCTAACAGTTGTCCAATAGGGCCGTAGGCTGTGTATTAATCTGATAAGGCAAGAAATTCCACTAATTAACCCTGACAAGGCACACTTGTGAAGTGAAAACCCTTTCAGGTGACTACCCTATGAAGCTCATTGAGAGAACACCAAGGGTTTGCAG
>NC_045750.1:17425071-17425148 GCF_008692095.1 Etheostoma spectabile | reverse complement strand
AAAGAAAAGGGTGGCTACTTTGAAGAAACTAGAATATAAGACAAGTTCTCAGTTATTTCACACTTTTTTGTTAAGTA
>NC_045750.1:17424561-17425061 GCF_008692095.1 Etheostoma spectabile | reverse complement strand
CATGTGTTCATTCATAGTTTTGATGTCTTTCGTGATAATCCATCCATCCATCCATCCATCCATCTTCGACCGCTTATCCGGTGTCAGGTCGCGGGGGCAGCAGCCCAGTAGGGGACCCCAAACTTCCTTTCCCGAGCACATCAACCAGCTCCGACTGGGGGATCCCGAGGCGTTCCCAGGCCAGGTGGGAGAATAAATCCTCTCACCTAGTCCTAGGTCTTCCCCGAGGTTCCTCCCAGCTGGACGTGCCTGGAACACCTCCTAGGGGGCGCCAGGAGGCATCCTTACCAGATGCCGAACCACCTCAACTGGCTCTTTGACGCGAAGGAGCAGCGGCTCTACTCCGATCCTCTCGGATGCTGTGTTTCACCCTATCTCTAAGGGAGACGCCAGCCACCCTCCTGAGGAAACCCATTCGGCCGCTTGTACCCTGGATCTCGTTCTTTCGGTCATGACCCAGCCTTCATGATTTCGTGATAATCTACAATGTAAATAGTCAT
>NC_045750.1:17423411-17424551 GCF_008692095.1 Etheostoma spectabile | reverse complement strand
AAATAAAGGAAACCCATTGAATGAGAAGGTGTGTCCAAACTTTTGGCCTGTACTGTATATAAATTACAAATTACTTCTAATGTCCCAGAACTATTAACTGACAATCACAGTGTGATGATGATGTCCATGCATGATTCTCATGATCTTGAAAATTCGTTGTCATGGGCAAAACTAGGGTTATAATCAGGCCTTCAATTGTTGTTGATTGGTGTTAATAGTTAACTCATTTTACACCTCAACATTGTTTATGACAAGTTACCACTAAGTCTGTAAAAGCCAATGAACAGAAGGTTAGAGGCTGGACCGGGGAGTTTGGAAGACGTGGCTGTTTACCCGGCTGGCTCTCAGAGAGAAGATTGACCAATACTAAAACTATTACTAATATATATTACCATTATTCTTCCCCAGTTGATAACTTATATTAAAAGGTATAGTAAGTGATTGTTTTTTGTCAAAGAAGAAATCTACAAGCGCACAAAGTTTTCTTTCCGCTGGTCTGAAAGAAGACATCAAAGGCGTTTCTAGGACTTGAGGAGGTTGGGGGCTTAGCCTGAACCAATTTAAATAAATTGAATGTAATGCAAATTGGCGATTGACTTGCCAAGCTTGTTAATAGCCAGTGTATGTTCATTTTAGCTGCCCAGTTTGTTGATGTTGGTTAGATGGCACCAACATTTGGCCGAATCATAACTGGCCTGGCAACCCTGAGGCCAAGGTTTTGTTTCCAGATTTGTATGGTGAATTATGATGCGGAGGGTGAAGGGGTCCTCCACTCGAAGGTTTTCAATGATTCATGAATTCATTTGAATTTGTTAATAAACCCCCGGACTGAATATTTCTGATTTGTTAGAGTAACATTTCTGCTCATGTTCCAAACTTTGAGCACATTCAAAATGTAACTCATCCCATCTATGTTCTCTGAGATTTGGAGGAGTCGTGATATGTGGTGAAAAACAAAGGTATAATAGGCTATTACAAGAATAAAGTCACCATATGTCAGGGATTGTTCAGGTGCCGCTGGAAATTCTGCCAGGTGTCCCTCATTATTGGCTGGATGTCCATTCCCTGTCCTTTGTCTTTGTGTTGGTTCTAACCTCTGGTGGATTTCTGAGGACTATGGTTCCCTGGTCCTCAGATCTC
>NC_045750.1:17423043-17423401 GCF_008692095.1 Etheostoma spectabile | reverse complement strand
AAATCCAGACAGCTAGCTAGACTATCTGTCCAATCTGAGTTTCCTGTTTCACAACTTTTAAACGTACACATGTTCCACCAAACAAGTTCTTTCCCGAGACTATTTTGCAGAGGCATTGCGGCTCTGTCTGGCGCTTAGTGCCGCCCAAGATTATTTTGATCGGTTTAAAGAAATGCCAATCAACCAGAGCACGTTGTCTTTAAGGCTACACTGACAGTGATGGCACAGTCAGACAGCTAACCCCCCTCCTGGTATGTCAGCCTACTCCATTGGTTTATTTATACAAATGCTGAGGCCTGACAGCCACCAGCTGTCTCACATGCATCCTCAGCCACTACTATCCATATATATATATATA
>NC_045750.1:17421639-17423033 GCF_008692095.1 Etheostoma spectabile | reverse complement strand
TATATATATATATAATATATATATATATATGAATCAGTTTGTCTTCAAACATTACTTCTTTTACTTTTTTACATTGGTCTTGACATTTGGTATACCAAATAAAAAAAAAAAGAGAAACGATAGGATACACCTTAAGCAGCCTATAAGCGTTGCAAGTTGTATGTTTTGTATTTTGTTAAAAAATTCACAAAATGAAAGATCTCAGTTGCACCCAGGTGCTCACTGCTGTGTTTTTCTCTCCACTCTTCTCCTCCGTATGACTTTCCGTCAGCACTCTGGCTCCCGCCTTGGTTACCAAAGCACCATCCAAGGTTCCACTCAGCCCCAGAGCACCATGGGATACTCGTCGTCATCCCAGCAGAGCTCCCAGTACTCCCACCAGACCCACCGTTACTGAGGCTGAACCAGCAGAGGAGACGGCTCCTCCTCCGACCTGCGCATCCGGGCATCGCTGCCACATCCTGGCTGGACCTTTCTCCGTGCATTACGTCATTCCAACGCATTCCTCTTTCCTGACAGCCATTAGGGGCACTGGAACGTGAAGGCAAACAAACAGAACCAAAACAGCGTAAGAAGAGTGCCTTCTTGGGCTGGTGAACATTATGTAAGATAGAATCAGAAAAGGATTTTATTGCTACAAGGCTGCGTCTGAAATTTCCTAATAACTTGCTATTTAGTAGCTTAAACAGTATATGAGTTTTTTACATACCTGAAACCTTAGTATGAAACCAATAGTACAAAAACGGCATACTAGTTCCGGAAAAACATTACAGTATGCAATACTGGACACTATGCCGGCATAAATATCCCAAAATGCAATGCGGTAGTAACAACATTCATGACAGACAAACGGACAGAAACCAAGGAACTCTATGAAGTCAATAACGCTCCAATTTACATTTCAACATGTTTAAACCACGGTTGGTCTAGTTATTCACCCCTATCAGTCATTTAAGCATCATTGGCGATGCCGCTTGAGCTAATGTCGGCGGGGGTTACCTATGGTTACGTCAAGGAGGCTCCCAGGAAGTGACATTGAAAATTACAGGTCAGTGCGCCCAAAAAGATACACACTACTGTTTATTTACATAAAAGTATTCTAAACGATAGTATACATATTGGTATGTATTGCAGGAGTATTCCATTTCAGACGCATTCTTAGTTACACTTACGTAAGAATTTGCCAGACTGATCTCATGAAATGGCGTGTGTATGAAACGCCATTTCAATGCCAATATTGGCGTGCTATCAAGACGCATACTCCCTTTTTAGCGAGTTTATCCACGCCGTTTGGCCTCCATTGACTTGCATTACCTTGCATGGCGTGTGAATTTACGCCGTAGCGAGTACTATGAACGGACAAAAATCCTCGTAGGGAGGTTGGTCGGGGGGGG
>NC_045750.1:17419089-17421629 GCF_008692095.1 Etheostoma spectabile | reverse complement strand
GGTGGATGAGTCAAACACAGGACTTTCACCCAGGAGACCGGGGATTGTGTCCCGCGGGTCACGTTTCCTAAACTCAACCGTCGCTTTCTTCTCGCGATGACACAGCAAGTGGCGTGTGTGTGTACGCCCGCTGTCTACGCAGCGTAGACATACACGCGGATAGCTCAAAATGCGTACAGATACCGGTATAGTTACGCAAAGTCATGACGCCATGTTGGAATTTGCCTTGGGGAATGGTGCATACAGGAACAAACAAACACATGTGAAGGCGTCGGAACCTATGGCATTTAAGAGCATGTTTCTCACCCGGAGCAACTGCAGCTGTGTTCATATATATGTACATTATATAGCACCTTTTTCTATTTGATTTCTTTTTTTTTTTCTCACTTATATGCTAGAGTTTTTGATCGTTGATGTCATTGTAAATAGTGTTACATATGGAAGTGATGGCAATGAAAGGAAACACAGGAGGAAAAAGCTCTTTCCTTTTGTCTCTAGTGTATTATGACTTTGGATAATGAAAAGAAACGTTTGAGCTAACCCTGTCACACACACACACGTTTCTACTACCTAGATAAGAACCATTTGACTGGCCGAGCTTGGTTTCCTCTGACGACGGCAGCCTTTTTAGGAGGTCGGACGTGCCTCTCCTGTGTGGCAGCTCCAGGCTGGTGTCTTGTTTCTCTGGAGCTGCCGGTGGACACGTTGCCCTGACACCCATCTGATCGTGGACCCTCAAGACTTTTAAGGTTTCTGAACACAAAATGTGTTCATAAAGCTACAGGGCAGCTAACAGTACGCCCCCCCCCCCATATGCTTCTTGAGACTTACTGCCTGATGTCAGGTTTTTCTTTTTTAAGGTTTTAACATTATCATTGTTGCCGTGTGTGCTGCGTGTGTGTGCTGCGCGCGTGCATGCACGTGTGTGTGTGTGTCAGGTTGTTTTTATAAGGTTTTAACATTATCATTGTTGCCCTGTGAGCCTGTGCGTGGGTTTGTGTGTGTGTATTTGCGTGAAAATATGTCAGTTTTTTGTTGTTGTTTTTTTCAAAGATTTTAACATTATCATTGTTGCCCTGGGAGAGACAGTGTGTGTGTGTGTATTTGTGTGTGAGTGAGTGAGGGAGTGAGCGAGCAAGCGTGCGTGGGTTTGTGTGTGTGTGTTTGCGTGAATACATGTCAGTTTTTTTTTAAAAGATTTTAACATTATCATTGTTGCCCTGTGAGAGACAGAGCGTGTGTGTGTGTGTGTGTGTGTGTGTGTGTGTATATGTGTGCGTGCGTGCATCAGATTTTAACATTATCATTGTTGTCCAGTGTGCGTGTGTGCGATTGTGCCTATCTTTATGCATGGTGTTTATCCTTTTACTCACTAGAACTGCACTGACTGGGATCTGATCTGCAGATAGCTGGAGCAAATGTGGGTGAGTGTTGTTGTTGTTGTCCTTCTGAGCACTGAGCACACATCTGGGGCACATCAGGTGCGTTCTGTGATACAAGACAAGGAGGCAGGAGCAACAGTAATTGAAGTATTGATGTAAATCCTCAGACTATTCTTTTCCTTTTTTATCATTATTATTTTTGTGTACGGTATATAACAGTGGTGGAAGGTAACTAAGTACATTTACTCAAGTCCTGTCCTTAAGTCCATATGTTGAGAGAATTTGTGCAAAGCCAAGCTAACCGGCTACTGGCCAGTTCAAACCTGAGGTGCGGGTGCTTTATTGAGTATTAGAAAACCGGTACTTCCATCTAAGAGATTAGATTACTTTACAAATGAAGATTTTAGTTTGTATACAAACATTAAATTATGATGCATTTTCCCTTATCAAGCCCCCATTTGTTTTAAGAATATTCTAGCCTGTTTTCAAGTATTTTCTAAAATCAAGTTTTATGCGCAGTGACTCTTCTTATTCAAGAAACAGTCAGTTTGTTAGACAGGTGCATTTGAAATACTGTCACTGCACGAGCTGCTCCTGGTTTTAGGAGATAGTTATAGCCAGAGTTGTATTTTTTACAATCGAACTGCCAGCAGTATTTGAGTATTTTTTTTTTTTAAGCTTATTTTAAGGGGGCTTTTTCCCTTTATTACAGAGACAGTGGATAGACATGAAAGGGGGAGAGAGATGGGGATGACAGTAAAGCAGTAAAGGGCCGCAGGACTCAGCCATCGTGGGGCGCACGCTCTTACTGCGTGAGCTAGAAGCCGCCACGGGACAGTTACTTTTACTCTGAATACTTTCAGTAAATTTGGCTGAAAATACTTCAGTAGGGTTTAATGTAAGACTTTTACTTGTAAAGAGTATATGTGTGTTCTTTTATTCCTTCTTCAGTAAAGGATACAGTATAGTGTAATCTTGGAAATACCACAGATGACACTCTTCAAGGGCAAACCTCACAGGGAGGCTTGCTTTCTCCTTTTCTGCTCCATCCTTATTGGCCTTGCTCGGTCACATGACCGGCCATCCTGCAGGTTGTATTAAAGAACGCACCCAATGACCCCACTGCTCAGATACAGACATTTGGTACAGCAGGATTTG
>NC_045750.1:17418418-17419079 GCF_008692095.1 Etheostoma spectabile | reverse complement strand
GTGAAGCAGATGCAATGGCTTGCCGTGGGATAAGAAAGCACTGACACCTTGTGGCTGAAAAGACAACGGACACTCTGTCTCCGAGCAGAAGCCATTTCCCCCAGAACATACCAGGCATAAACTGATCTTATTAATAGGATTCTTCTGATGTGTCTGTTGCCTCAGATGTCGGTCTTGCATCCCCCCAGTGTGTCCTGCTGGCTCTTTTTTGCCGCAGCAGCAGTACAAATTGTGTCATTTTCTGCAAAAAGGAGAAAAACAAACATGCAATTGGAGGATTTCATGTGCAGATTAAGTTTTGCAGGATCCATTAAAAACAAAAACAAAAAAAGGTTACACTTTACTTGAAGGTATCTATGAAAGAATGACATGACACTGACTTGATCGTGTCATAAACATTATAAACAAATCATACACGTTCATGACAACGCTTCTTTTAGTAAGTGTCATTTGGTTTTGTCATGACAAGTTAGGGTTAGGGTGTCATGACAGTGTCATGTCCCTCTTATGTAGATACCTTCAAGTAAAGTGTTACCCCCCAAAAAATGTATTGCATGTCACTTTGACAGACTGGATCGCGACATTTGACACATATTTAAAGCTGCGTTTGTTTGTTTTTTGAGTTCAGCAGAAAAAGTTGCAAACAACTTTTTTTTTTTTT
>NC_045750.1:17415224-17418408 GCF_008692095.1 Etheostoma spectabile | reverse complement strand
TTTCTTAATTTTCACCTTATAGAGAGCTGGCCTTCTTTAACTCAATGCAATCTCTTATGGTGGTGATCCATGTGTCCGTGCGACGGTTCTCTACTCTAGGCTCTACTCCTATGGGTGACGTCAAGTGTCAAGCGACTCGCACACGTGACAATGTGCACGGAAAGCATTCCCATGCCCATCGTTATGCAAATGAATCCGTCAAACGCAATGCGACTGTCCAGTAGAAGTAGACGAAAATCTGTCAAACTGCCCTTTGTGGATCTGAAATGAAGACAGATTCAGCGGCTGCACGGCCGATTTCTCGCTTAAAAAATTTTCAGGGAACTATTTCTGTAAAATATGACAACGTATTCCGTCCGAGCAGCCACGACAGTGGTTTGAAATTCTCGAGCAGCCAGACCCACGTGACACGTTCGTCCAATCAGCTGCAAGTCAGGGGCTTGGACTATCCACCATGGATGTATGACGTTGCATGACAAAAATGGATCAGCATTGTTCCTGCTGTTAACTGCTCATTACAAAGATCAGCGTCACTACAGAAGCTTCAATTTAAAGTTAAACAAAGATTATATTCTTAGCATACTAAAAACTACAGTTGAAAACTTTATTTCTATCATCAGCAACAGATCTGTAGAGTGAAAACTACACGTCTGTAGTTTGCTAAGCTGAATTTCTACTAATTTACATTATTGCAAAAATCCGTCTGATTTTAAAATAACGTTTTCGTACTAATGGAACAGAACCCAGAAGTTCTGTTTTCACTTCATCTTTCTATAAAGTTGTATTAGCAAATAGTAACAACTAGTAAGACATGGAGTCAGGTCCTGTATTCACTCCTTATAGCTCTGCTCTCCTGAATATCTAATATCTGAAAATGAATATCGGAGGAATCTCCGCTTCTCCTTCTTATTGCATTTTTTTTACTTTTAGTATAACTTTTATAACACACTCAATCGGTGAATTACAAGAAAGGAAAGATAGCTTGTGACTCGCCAACTGCCGTTGTGTATGATTGGGGGACTGTCCGACGTCCGTTTTGTGAACCTAACCGTGCGTACACTCCGCCGCCGACTTGAGCTGCAGAGAAGCTCTGGCCCTGTGAAGGCCCCTTTAAAAAAGTACAGGGAAGCTTTTTGACGCTTTGGCCGCTCTGACGTGGCAGCATTCTCTGTTCGTTCATGGAAGAAGCACAAGTAGCCACGTCATGGACTCTGACACTAGAAACCTTTTGTAAATGACATACATAATGACAGGATTTCTATTGTTTGTTGGTCAGAGCTGTGTCTGTTAGCAGTTAGCTCGCTCGTTAGCCGCTGAACCGCAGCAGAGCAGGCAGAGCGAGCAGCCGCCAGACTAACGCTAACGCTAACTGGTCCCTACACGCAAATAACATCATATCATAAATGATAGGTAACCCAGCAAAGGCTATTATGAACTTTTCCTCCATTTTCTCAGAAGTAATGTTTTGATAGGAATCAGCCAGCGTGAAGGACGCCTATATTCTGATTCATAGCTCATTACCTTAAAGTTGAGCTACTCTCAACTTTCCATGTGACGCTCTGGTCGCTCAAAACGTGACGTTGACAGATTTGCCGCTCCTTGCAGCGGAGAAAGCCGGTGTCCAGTGAAAATGAATGACTTCAGGTAACTTCAGAAGCTCAAGTCGCCGACGGTGTGTACGTACAGTTAGTCTTTGGTAAACTCCTTTCAAACACCAAAACAATTTCATCCACACGAGTGTGGGTTTGTTTTCACAAAAGATTTAAAGAATTTTTGACTTTTAAGCTTTAGGGCCAAATTATCTTTTTACACGTTTCTCTAGGACAAATCTGGGCCCCACTATTCAGAGCTGAGTTTGTTGTGGACATTTTGATATGAAACACATAGGTATCAGCCTATATGCAAATAGCCTTTAAAGGTGATTTTAAGAAGATATGTAAAAAAACAAAAAGAGACTAAGAAGCTAATTTGCCAGAATGCTGAGTGGTCTGGCCAGACCTTCCCCCACAGTGCTGTGGAGGAAGGTCCGGCAAAGCGAGACTAGAAGATTATGTAAAAATCCAGAAAATGCCCTCAGACCTCAGAGGGTGAACTAAAAACAGCTTCCCGCGGCTGGATATTAGATATTAGAGTGTAAGAGAAAAACCCAAAACGATGAGCTAAAAGAGGCTAAAAGGCTCAGTAGATCTGAGGGTGGTCCTTCTCTGTGGGTTCCTTCAACGTTACACATCGTCATTCGATCAATTGTGAATGAAAAAAACACAGTATTGATAAGGGCAGCTTTAAACACAAACTTCAGGTAATGAAAATGGCGACGAGCTCTTGGCAGTGAGTTGCTTTAGTACATTTTGTCAGTGCGGCAGGCAGGGTCACTTCGTGTGTGTTGGGTGGGGTATGATGGGCGGGTGGGGGGGGGGTCAAAAACCAGCAGCTATTCAAAGGTTTTCTCCTCCTCTCAGTGTGAAGTAGTCGTGAGGAGGCGATAAAGACACTTTGTAGTTTCTCTCTGCAGACAAGCGGGGTGTAACAAGTATTATTGAGCGTGAGGCTCCGGTCTACTGTCAAACAACTCCTATGCAAGAATAGATAAAAAAAAAAAAAAAAAGTAGACTAGACTAAAGCTTACACTTCGGTTGCTTAGGTTTTGCATTGTATATATTTTGTGTTTGCATTCCTTGTGTCCTTTTTTCCCCCACAGCATTTGAAAATGTACTGCTCTAAATGAACTATTGTAAAGAAATGCATATATATATGGATAGTGTACAATCATATTTATTATTTCCATACATCTATGAATAATACACGTTTAGAACTTTCCTCTGCCTTAACTACAACAGCTATAGAAAGGGACCTCTGACAGACAAAGCAGGCGTCACCAGGCCATATTTCTTGTTATTTCTTCTCCATATGCTCACCTGAGATCATGTCTAGTTCCTGAATGTTTCACCGCCGCCCCAGTGGGCAGTAGAAGGAAGGTGGTGCCCACGTGTCACTGTTTTGTTACAGCGATGATAATGCTCCACGCTTTCATTTGTGTGGATGGTGCCTTTTTTGTTTTGGTCCATCTTCTAAAGCTGTCATGGGAATTTGTTCAGGATGTTTTTTTATTTTTTTATTTTGTGTCGTGTTGTATTTTTATGCCACCTCTGTCTCTGCTCTTTGGGTCGATTTCCTCCCCCCCCCC
>NC_045750.1:17411400-17415170 GCF_008692095.1 Etheostoma spectabile | reverse complement strand
CTAACTATTTGATTTCACCGCATTGTGTCCCACCTCTAAAGACTGCAAACAATCCCGACGGAGGATCAGCTCTGGTTTTCTCGTAGATGTTGTCTTCTCCTCACGCAGTACTGAAGCGCAGTTACAAGTATGTCTGTAAATGCTGCACATAAAACATTTTCAGAATTTCTAATTGGGATATTGATACAATTATTGTCTTTTAATGCACTGTTGTTGCTCAAATATTTAGTGGTAAATAAAAACAAAAGTATTTCATGTTTTTTAATGTCTTGCTTTAGACACTAAAATGCTGGCAGTGCTATGAAAGTTGTGTGTGTGTGTGTGTGTGTGTGTGTGTGTGTGTAGATATGTACAAACACGCGTTTGTTCACGCCTATATGAAATGTAGTGCAGCTCTAGGCCGCTCTCCTCACATTTCCTCCTCTTGGATAGTATCGCATGTGCCTGAATGTGAGCGCAAATGTTGCCCTCTGTCCATAGTTTACACAGACAGACAGGCCAGACAGTCAGACCTGACGACAGACCAGGCAGACGGCCGCAGACAGACAGAGCCAGGCAGCCAGACAGACAGAAGGCAGACAGGCAGTGCAGCAGACAGGCAGCAGACAGACGGACAGACGGCAGACAGGCAGGCAGGCAGGCCAGCAGACAGACAGACAGGCAGGAACGAGACAGACGAACATGAGCAGCGCAGACAACAGCCGACAGGCATAGCGACAGACGGCAACAGTGGTACGAGGGAAGCGACAGCAGGTGACAGACAGACAGACAGACAGGCAGGACAGGGCATACAGACAGGCAGGCCAGACAGACAGACAGGAACAGGCAACAGACAGGCAGACAGACGAACAGGCACTGCAGACCAGACAGGCATGCACCGATGCGGAACAGGACAGGCAGACAGACAGGCATGCAGGCAGCTGAAGAACAGACCAGGCATCATTCGGCAGCCAGACAGAAGCAGGACCAGACAGACAAGCGCAGCAGACGGCAGACAGCCACGCAGACAGACAGAAAGACAGGCAGGCAGGACAGACAGACAAGACAGGCCGAGCATGCATCCGACAGCAACAGGCAGACAGACAGGCAGCAGACAGACAGACTGACAGCAAGACAGACAGACAGACACATGCAGGCAGACAGGCAGGCAGACAGACAGGCATTCAGGCAGGCAGAAAAGACAGACATACAGTCATATACAGACAGACGACATGCACGCTAGCACCCAGACAGACAGATAGACAGACATCTGCAAATCTGAGTTTCTGCGATGCATTCAATGCCCGCCATGCCATTCATGTAAAACGCCTTGTTGAGCTTGTCTCACGAAATGCCAGTTATCCTCTACGGCAGCAGAGCAGCAGGAAAAGCTTTTCTAACGTCCATATGCCCTACAGTCCCTGAAGCTCTCAGCCAGCTGCATCGGCAGAATGCTTTGCAGGTTTGGTGCGTCTGTCCACTCCTCTACAAATAACCTCTGTATTATATGTGTGTGTGTGTGTGTGTGTGTGTGTGAGTGTGTGCACAGGTTTGAAGTATACATATGGCCTAAATGTATTGTCTTTTCATAGCATTTATATTTAAGGCAGCAATAGCTCAGCGCAGGAAAATCAAAAAAAGAAACATTTATTTAGCTGCTTTTAGCAAAACCTGCACTGTACAAATGACTGTTGAGAAAAAAGTCTTGTATATTTATTTTATATTCTGTATTATAATAAAAATCTCTTTCAGTTCAATCACTTTCATGTGTGCAGTAGTTGTTGCGGCCAGTTTGATCTGCAGGAGCACGCTGACGTGTTGCTGTGACTGTTCACCACTTGATGTCACCCAAGGGTGACTCTTCAGTGGTGGAAGAAGTAGTCTGATCCTTTACTTAGGTAAGAAAAAAAATACTAATACCACACTGTAAAAAATACTCTGTTACAAGTAAACGTCCTGCATTTAAAATGTTACTCAAGTAAAAGTATGTAAGTATCATCAGAAAAAATGTGCTTAAAGTATTTAAAAGTAAAAGTACTCAATGCAGAGGAATCCTCACATTTTAGAACGTGGAAACGATCCAAACAGTTCTGTCAGTCAGCTAAGTGTTCAACAGGGGTTCCAGGCCATGATGAGTTTCAATAAAAACTGATCAAATGTAAATACTTTTTTAGAATTTAGAACAACTCTTTGCATCAGCAAATCATTTCCAACTTCATGAACGCTACTTTTAAAAATCAGTGAACATCAGTAGACCTATCCACAAGTCAACAAAACATGCTTAACGTGTGTAATAAGCAAGTTAGATGGCACCGACATTTGGCCTAATCATAACTGACCTGGCAACACAAAGGCCAAGGGTTGAAAGTTCAACATTAAACATTTCCTGCATTTTGGGGAATTTATAGACCCTATTTCTCCCTTTTTCTGAATCAATATGCTGGAAACATCTTCATGTAAAGGGAAACAGATTACAATCCAAATATAAAAACATAATGGAATACATTGCAGTAATGCTCCCCGGCATTCTGTATTGCTTTCAACTTATTATTCTCCTTTAGATTGACTTTTCTATTTATATCTGAGTCAGCACACATGTAGCTCCGGCATCATTTACTCTTCCCACTTTTGCATCTTTTGTTGGAGAAGTAACCTCCTGACTGACTCAGAGCCCCGTTTGGGTCTCTGGTCTCTTAATGAGACAAAGTTGGAATGTTTAGGGATGTGGCTGCTAGAGATTGGAGATGGAAAACTGAAACTACGGCAGAAATACACAGAGCTCAAACGCGACACATCTGCCCCAGCCTGGCGACAGCACAGAGCGTCCATAAACCTGAAGCTGCAGCGCTTTTTACACTATACTGAAAGATGAGTTTGTGGTGGACATTATAATGAAACACGTGGGTATCCTCTCATATGCAAATAGCCTTTAAAGATGAATGTAAGAAGATGTGTAAAAAATCAAGAACATTTACTTAAAGTAATAAAGGTCAAAGTAACCTAAATTATAAACGCAACACTTTTGTTTTTGCCCCTATTGTTCATGAGCTGAACTCAAAGATCTAAGACTTTCTCTATGTACACCGGGCCTATTTCTGATTATTGCACAGGTGTGCCTTAGGCTGGCCACAATAAACGGCCACTCCAAAATGTGCAGTTTTACTGTATTTAGAGGGGGGGCATCGAACGTGAGCACACTCAAGTCGGCTTAGACAAATTAGACTTTTATGTACATAGAAAAAGCCTTAGATCTTTGAGTTCAGCTCATGAAAAATGGGGGCAAAAACAAAAGTGTTGCGTTTAAAGTTTTGTTCAATGTAGAAACTGGAAACAATCAGAACAGTTCTGTCTGTCACCTAGGTGTTTAATTAAGAAAACTACTTTCCAAATGTCATCTTATACTAGGACCAATGCATGTTTTTTGTACATGTTTTTTAAATGTAATTTTACTTACTAGCTTTTTGGAGCTTTCAGCCGCATCTCACGGTCCCACATGAGTCTGGTGTGGTACCAAGGTTAAAGGTCCCATGGCATGAAAATGTCACTTTATGAGGTTTTCTAACATCAACATGCGTTCCCCCAGTCTGCCTATGGTCCCCCAGCGGCTAGAAATGGAGATAGGTGTAAACCGAGGCCTGGGTATCCTGCTCTGCCTTTGAGAAAATGAAAGCTCAGATGGGCGAATCTGGAATCTTGCTCCTTATGAGGTCATAGGCCACACCCTCAGCCTCCACCTTGCCCCTCACCCAACCCTCTCTCCTCCTCCTCAATAGCTACAGACTCAGAAATGG
>NC_045750.1:17410652-17411390 GCF_008692095.1 Etheostoma spectabile | reverse complement strand
GGAAAGCTCATTGTGGGACTGGTTCTAGTGGGGGGAATTCTGCACCAAGGCTGAATTTTGGGAAAGAGACTTCAGATACAGTATTAGGGGACCACTGGCTCTATAAAGAGACTTCAGATACAGTATTAGGGGACCACTAAGGTCTAGATAAAAGACTTCAGAAACAGTATTAGGGACCACTAAGGTCTATATAAAGAGACTTCAGATACAGTATTAGGGGACCACTAAGGTCTAGATAAAGAGACTTCAGAAACAGTATTAGGGACCACTAAGGTCTATATAAAAGAGACTTCAGATACAGTATTAGGGGACCACTAGGTCTAATAAAAGGACTTCAGATACAGTTGGGACCACTAGGTCTATATAAGAGACTTCAGATACAGTATTAGGGGACCACTGAGTGTCTATATAAAAGAGACTTCAGATACAGTATTGGGACCACTAAGGTCTATATAAAAGAGACTTCAGATACAGTAATTAGGGGACCACTGAGGTCTATATAAAAGCATCCAAAGAGCACCATGTCATGGGACCATTAGTAGTAGTGCATGTGGGGGTGATGCTAACCTCTGTCTTCTCTGGACCGGATGTAAACGACTTGCTTGATCCGTCTCAAGTGGACAACATCTGTTGTCCCCCAACACAACAAAAGGTAAATGGAATTTTAGTCGGTGGTGGTCACAGCGTTGAAAAGCAGAGCTGGGAAGTAACAAAGTACAAATACTTTGTTACTGTACT
>NC_045750.1:17410052-17410642 GCF_008692095.1 Etheostoma spectabile | reverse complement strand
TTTCAGATATTTTTACTTTACTATTTTTTTGTGCCGACTTTTTACTTTTATTTTTTAAATTTTAACAGAAATATCGGTACTTTCTACTCCTTACATTTGATAAAATTGGCTCGTTACTTTAGTTTTGTACGAGAGGCCGTCATGTCGGAGAATAGCGAGGACACGCCCCTAATACAGCGAGCGGAGAAGAAAGGGAGGGAAAAGAAAAAGAGACTAGCTGGACAGAAGATAATCAGTTGAGATTGTGTGTGTGTGCCTCTTCGAGAACTGTAAGTCGTTGTATAATTTCTGTTGTCAGTTTATTGAGGCCTGTTGTTGTATTGGTCCATAGTTCTTGCACATTTAAAGTTAGCTAGTTAGCGAGGGATTCTGTTGTTTGTGTTCTTCACCTGTTAGCTAGGTTGCAAGTTGCATCAAAAGAGAGAAGTTGTCTCCGTCCGTGTTAGAACAGACACTCCTGGGGCCAAGTTAAAACCAGAATCAGGTTTAACGAGAAACTGAGATTTAAACTAAGATTAGGAGCACTCCTATTAAGAGTGTGCTCCTAATCTCAGCTCGTTATCTGTATAAAAGACACCTGGGAGCCAGAA
>NC_045750.1:17407051-17410042 GCF_008692095.1 Etheostoma spectabile | reverse complement strand
ATTGAGAGGGGGTCAAATACTTATTTTTTTTTAATTCATTAAAATGCAAATCAGTTCATAACATTTTTGACAGGCGTTTTTCTGGATTTTCTTGTTATTCTGTCTCTCACTGTTCAAATAAATCTACCATTAAAATTACAGACTCATCATTTTTTGTCAGTAGGCAAACGTACAAAATCAGCAGGGGATCACATGCTTTTTCCCTTCACTATATAATTATAAATGAGGTTTATTGACCATGCATTCCAGAAACAAGTGACACTAGTGGTAACAGGTCGGAATGATGTTAGCTAAGAAGTTAGAAGAATGGGGTGATGATTTATACTTTACGACCAAACAGAAGAGGACCACCCAAGGGTTAAATGTCTTACTGAAGTGAACATGTCCCAGCCACGTTAACACACACACACCCCACACACACACACACACACCACAACACACACACCACACACACACCACACACACACCACCACACACAATAACAAAGAGCATGTAGTTTTGGCGCCTTTTTCCCATTTTTGAAAATAGGTTAAGTGTGTGTGTGTGTGTGTGTGTGTGTGTGTGTGTGTGCGTGCGTGTGTGTGTCTGTAGGGAGGGAGGCGGGTTTCTTGTTTCTCAGCAGCTGACCCAAGCAGCAGCAGCACCTGGAGATAGAGGAGGAAATGCGATCATCTGCGTTAACACGTTCTGCTGACCTCTCTCTAAGTCATAAATTTCCCTTCAAGTGGTAGCAGTAACACTGCAGGCTGAAGACGATCCAGGGCTTCTGCCAGAACTCACGAGGGTAATGCCAAGTCTCAGCTTGCCTGCACTGGTTTCACTTGTCAAACCACCAGCCCATAAAGACGACTGAATGTAGCGCTTACTTGACGCATCTTGTGGAATGTCTTGATGGTGGATAGAAGGGCTCAAATCCTCCAAACCCATTCACTCTGATGTAATGTGTGTGTGTGTGTGTGTTACTTAAGTAAAAGTATGTAAAAAGTAAAATGTACTTAAAGTGTTAAAAGCAAAAGTACTCTCAGTGAGCTGTATCAGCATAATGTGTGTGTGTGTGTGTGTGTGTGTGTGTGTGTGTGTGTGTGTGTGTACACATTCACTGTTATTTTGAGTCTTTTTATAGGATTTGTTGACTAGAAAAATATGGAATATCATCGACAGAGTTGGAGGTTTGATCCCCAACTCTTCCTGTCCACGTGTTGAAGTGACCAAAAAAAGACCCCAAAGCCCAAGCAGGCAAGTGACAGTGTGTGTGTGAGTGTGTGTGTGTTTGTGCAGGTTTGAAATATATATATAAACTTTTCTATAAACAATTTCAGAATAGATCAGTGCAGGAAAATCAAGAAAAGGAAACATCTATTTAGCTCCTTTTGTGTGTGTGTGTGTGTGTGTGTGTGTGTGTGTGTGTGTATTTTTATTGTCATCGCAATATCAACTGGAAAAATGTTGGAAAAGGTGCCAAAACTTCAGAAAAAGTACGAGGGGCCGGATTTGGGCCCCGGGCCTTGAATTTGACACAAGTGGACCAACCACACAAGTGGAACAAATCAGGGTGGGGCAGGCAATTACAAATGCTGGAAAAGACACAAGGCAGGAATTAAAACAACACATGACCAGAGAATGTCTAATAAGGGGAGAACTTCCACTCTCTGGAAACTTCCGGCTTCTGAACTGGTTGCAGTTCCACTCTGGTTCCATATTAGGGCGCTCATGGGCAAGTGCAGAATGAATGGGGGTCTATGGAGCTATACCCCTCAAAATCCACTTTTCTCAGGATATCATTTTTTTATCTAGTAATTTGAATGTCGCATTTGAAAGGGGAGGCTAAGACAATACACACTGCTGGGTGTGTTTTTGTTGTTCTAAAAAGCCTTTTAAAATCTCAATGATGTCATACACATTGTACGGCCGGAGATACTGCTTTACGGCGAGCTCTGAGTCACTTCCTTTGTTCTCTCGAGGCATCAACAACACAGCTGACAGGTTAGACTCTACCTGTCAATGAACGTGCTAGAAAGAGGTCTGCTAATGTTTTAAATACCACGCCAAAATATTCACTCAGACATTCTGGCTCCGCTTCGGATGCCGTCAAGCGGGGTCTCCGGTTGTAATCAGTACTTCACTGACCAATCGGCATTCATTAGCAGAATGCTAGCATGTTATGGGAAACAACGACTCAACCTAAAACAAATCCAAAGGACATAAGTACTTGTCCATTTGACTTTTGACCTATAATCCAAGTTGAACTTGCAAAAACTGCAATCAAATCAGAGACTTCTCAACTACAATCAGGAGAAAGAGACCCATTTAGCCGCCTAGCTCCGTAGAATCCCATTCGGCCGTGATCACCCCCAGTGGAACTCTGGTGGAACTGCAACCAAATTAGGTATAATGGGGCTTAATAGGGAGTGAAAAGGCTCTCTGTAGACAGGCTCTGACGTGCCACATGAAGAATGAGCCTTTAAAATAAAACAGGGAACAGACTTAAAGTTGAAGGGCTCTACCTTGCACCCTGCGCAGCATAAAGCCCGACGCAAGTGTCTTTGCTATTTTAAGACTGATGCAGTTGAAATAGCAATGCGCCAAGGTCCAAATGCGCCTGGCCGCCATCAAACAAGCAAAAGTGGATTTGGACGCGCCCTATCGCACCTGTGTCATGCGCTTCACACTGTGCACTTAGATGGTTAAAATAGGGCCCATAGTGCGTAGTTTCTGTCTCCTCATGAGGAATTCTAAATAACGACAACACTGTCGGCGCATCTACGTGATACAAACCTTCCGTGATCGTGCACAGTCCCCATCGCCCCCCCTCTACCACGCGGATGCTAGTAGCCAAAGAGGACATGGAGCATTAAAAAAACCATGATGGACTCTACAGAAAAGGCAATTATCTTTGTTCAAATTTCTGCACGGGAAAGTCGACGGACAACACAATCTTCTGAACAAAGTCATACTGAGAAACACAGAGAGAGTTGTGTGGAGCTGATAGTC
>NC_045750.1:17406481-17407041 GCF_008692095.1 Etheostoma spectabile | reverse complement strand
TTAGCTTTGTAGCAACTCATTTGGCAATGGCTTGAATGCAATAGACGTTCATTAATGTCAAAAAGTTATGCATTAAAGCTTTATATTCTTTGTACTTACAGTATGTATACCTTTCTCATCTCCTTGTGTGTCGTAACTCTGTTTGACGCACCCACCGCAAGCCTAGCTTAGCACAGATCCTGCAGGTAACCAGCTCCAACTATCCCACCATATAAATACTAGGAACTATTCTCAGAAGGTGAAGCACTGCTACTTCTGCTACTTGGGCGGAGTGATTTGCTCGCAGCCTTTCAGAAGCCCTGTGGTGAGGCGCAGAGAGTAACAATGTTGCTTTTCAGGTGTTGCTAATCACTCCACCCAAATAGCAGTGCTTCGCCTTCTGTGGAGAATAGTTCCCAGGATGTATACGATTAGAAGATGGCTGTGGCTCATGTGACCTTGTAATTTGTACACGCTTTGACTATACAAATCACAATGTGTAAATAGGAAATTGTTGACTTTTGATTATTTTGTCACTTGTTAGCAGTAGGCTAGTTGGAGCCGGTTACCTCCAGCATCTG
>NC_045750.1:17394539-17406471 GCF_008692095.1 Etheostoma spectabile | reverse complement strand
AGGCTAGCGGTGGGTGCGTCAGACAGTTACAACACACACGGAGATGAGAAGGGTATGTATGAATTTATCTAACTCTGGCGGATTTGGTGAATAAGCTAAAGTCCCAATAAATCGCCGTGTTCCTTTAACAAAACTCAGGATCACGACACCTGCATACCATACACAATGGTGGTAGGACAGAAATATGGGTAGTTGTATTGATGCATTTTCATGCTAGAGTCAGATTAGCACAATTCAAAACCCTGACCCCCATTTACAGTAAAGAAGTGACATATTCCTGATAAATCTCACATAGTGATTCATTTACCTGAATAACGTCCTTTGTCATATATTAGAATAAACCTCTTTTGTAGGATTTAATGAATATGTAATGGTCTTCAAACATGTACACCTCTCTAATGATTAATGCATTTGAAGAGACTGTGTGCTCAAGGGTTATGTTGTGGGTTTACAGTAACACAGTACCAGTCACCATTGCTGACTCGCTCGACCAGCTTGCTGCCTGGAGTCTCCTCCGCCTCCTCCTCCTCCTCCTCTTCCTCCTCCTCAGACACGCTTGTGTGAATCTGAAGAATCTGAATAAGTAGAATGGTGCCATTTTAAAGATTTATTCCCCTGAAAAATTGGTGAATCATTGTCTACAATCACCAGAGATTACTGTTAGCCTTTTGCTAAAGTTTTGCAGTCAAAGGGGTTGTCTCATTACACCTCTACCAAGAGAATACATGTCAAGCCAATTACAAAATCAATTCAAGATTCTCAACTCTAAATGAGTGCACTAAACATGATCTCCTATATTTTACCCAGTGGCAAGTGGTACCTTTGTTTACCATGTTCACCATCTTACTTTAACCTGTTTGCATGCTAACATCAGATAGTTAAGATTCTGCCAAATCCAAAACCGGTTACCAAATCCTCCTCCCATCCTCAGTCCCTTACCACAGTATAAACACATTAATGACGTAAACAACGTCCTGTGCTGTGACTGTCCTTCCTTTGCTGTACCTGAAGTTGCTGCATTTTGGCTGCTGTCTGTAGATTCCTTGATGCACAACTTGTATTCTTTTTGGATGTTTTCATACGCAAATGTTGTAACAAATGTTGGAATAAATGTTGTAATAAATCCAAAGTCAAATTCTGGATTTTGTGCATTCCTTGCATTTATTTCATAAACCATGTGGACACATTAAAATGTTGACCTGATGATGGTGCTAAACGACAAGTCAAAGGATAACCTCTAGAGATCATGAATGTCTGTGACAGATCTCTATTCAATAGTTGTTGGTATATTTCAGTATATATTATATATTTTAAAGTGGTGGACCAACTGATCCATAGAGACGCAGAGCTGCTGCATGGTTAAAAATATTGCTGTGAAAGTTCACAATGATGATGAAGATGTTTCCCTGGTCAAGTCTTTTGATTGAACACTGAAAATCGCTATCATATTAAACTTTTTCAAGCCCGATCCACACGTTAATGTTATTTTGCTTTGCAACAACAGATGCCGACGTGTCCTTTTTATCCACTGCAGTTCTAGTGGTTGAAAGTGGCGGGCCCATCCACAGAGTGTCAGTTTGACCTTAAGGGTAGGAGATCTGTGTCTGGAGCGCCGCCATCACACCACTCACTCCCAGTCTGCTCTCAGAGCAGCCTCCAAACACAACTTGATGTTTACACAGACCTTGACATTCCAATTGCCTCTTAGTAATAAACTCTCCACTCTGCTGAGAAACACACTGTGTTTATATCATTATCTGTTACCTCCTAATGAGTCCAATGCACTTCTAGTTCCACAGTAGTTTTGCAGATTTTTTAATATAACGTAGCTTATTTAATTAAGGATGCCACCAGAAAAGTCAATTTAACATATTTTGTATTATATGATCTGTTTTATCTTTTGAGTTTACGTGAAACCATGCAGCTTGTACTTGATGTAACTTACTCACTATGACTGTAAGATAAAAACATTGGATTTCTAAAATGTCTTTTTTCCAGGATCTATGAAAAACAGCCTTGTGATTACCTTGACCAACATACAGTTCTAAAACAATGGTTTTATTATATCCATATAATGTTCTTTAAATGTTAGTATAATTAGATTTAAATGCGGCATGTGGTACAATTGATGAAAACATCCTCATCAAATGGCTTGGAGTTGGTGGCTCTCTCTGCCTGGTTTGCATCTTCACTTAACAGAATAGTTTTTTGTATTATATTTGTGCCTAAGGGACACTGACATCCTACGTGGAGTCCCACAGGGGTCAATACTTGGTCCATTGCTGTTCAGCCTGCACATGTTTTTTGGGAGCAGAACAAAAATCAGAGAACTTAATGTATGTAACCATAGAATAATACTTATTCTGTTAAATGACTAGCTGAATGCCATACAACTTGCAGCTTAACAACATCAAGGTTTAGCCTCTTTCACTGCCTGAAGTACAGCCAGGTCAAGGCCACATTGCCAACTAAACAAAGGCGCTTTTTATTTATGTAAAAATACATCAGTAAGAGGCTTCTTGTCTCAGATTACAGACAAACTTCTACATACATTTATCTCTTCACAGTTAATGTACCCATCAGGTACTTCTGCAGTTACCACAGGGTACAAGAAAACATTTTGGAGGTCAGCTCATTTGAGGCAAGAGAAATTATAAGATATGGTTTTAAAAAGATACAGTGGGGAACTAGTCACTCCAACCAGTCTGTAACACAGCATAGATAAAAGTATATATATATATATATATTTCACCAGAAAGGCTCTACTCATATGTTTCTTTTAACATACACTTATGTGTCTAATATACTCAAGACTAGCATAAATCTATAGACATTTACAAATATCAATCTTAAATTTGATATTTTGGAGATATTTTTATTATACTATCAGCCTATTGGTAGTACATGGGTTAACAGTATATTTTTAAACAGTCAATTTTGAGTCAGTGTGCAGGCGTAACTCTTTTTCCCAATTACAAAGTTGGGTCCTGATAATGAAAGTGTTATTAGATGTCACATTTGTTTGAGAATAGAATAACTTCCTGCTCTCTGTTCCCCCTGTCCCTGTTGAGCTTGTTTGAGCGGCTGCATAACCTGCTCCAAATTGCCAGCGGACAAGCACAGAAGTTTACTTAAGAGGGGAATAATGACTGGAGACCCACTGCAGAGCTAAATCTAAACTGCTGACCCATGACAAGCTGTCCTCAGACCGTGAGAAACGGGCCTCTTTCCATGCCAAGAATGTGGGTGGCCGGCCTAGTTGCTCCAAAAAGCCTATCTGAGGAGCGTGGCCAGTTGCAGCACTAGAGTGCAACAACAGGTTTTTATGCTGTTGCTGTACCGTGCACATGTTGCTTCTGATGGACCGTGCTGTCATTCTTGTAATCAGTGTCGATGTACGCAAGGAAATGGAGCTGGTAGAGTGCTAGGGGTGTGGGGGTGGCTTGTGGAGAGAGAGAGAGAGAGAGAGAGAGTGGCTGTAATTCCAAAGCAAACACAGTCCACTTCCACTCGTACGGCAGCTTGTGAAATTAGACCAAAACTGGAGAAAGAAAAAAATGCAACTACATTCATGAGGTTAAGTCATTGGAAATTCTTTAGAATTTTGATTCCACTGCTTTTGGTTTTGCTGATTCACTGGCCACACACACACACACACACACACACACACACACACACACACACACACACACACACACACACACACACACACACACACACACACCCCCAACACATCACAAAGTGTGTAAGGCATTGTCTAAAGTAATGAATACTCTGTGAGAGGATAAGAGGCTTCACTGTGCTGTCAGTCTGCTCCTCGCACTGAAGGGGATTTCAGCTCCCCAGGCTTCAAACCCAGAGTCAAGGGGTCACGGTGTTCAAGATAGCAGGGGCCACAATTTGTGTGTGTGTGACTGTGTGTGTGAGTCACTGCATTGCGCCGACACACGAGACGCCATGTGTTTCCACCCAGTTCACTGAAGAACAAATGCACCGTCCTTTTTCATGAGAGTTCCCACAAGAGTCTGTTTTCTCACTCACCCCATGTGTGGGTTGATGCAGCTAGAAGCAGTGAGCAGGAGACGCGGTCCACATCAATTATGTCGTAAAAGAAAAATGAAATGGGACACCTGTTTATGATGTCCACGCAGAAAAAAAGAGTCTAATTAACTCTAAACAGTGGCTGCAACATTGTAAGAAGAAGAAACTGGAGGGTTATATATATATATATATATATATATATATATATATACACATATGTATATAGTATAAGCCAAAAGTTTGGAACCAACTTGTCATTCAATGTGTTTCCTTTATTTTCATGGCCCTTTACATTGTAGATTATCACTGAAGGCATCAGAACTATGAATGAACATATGGAATTATGTACTTAAAAAAAAGTGTGAAATAACTGAAAACGTCTTATATTCTAGTTTCTTCAAAGTAGCCAGCCTTTGCTCTGATCACTGCTTCGCACACTCTTGGCATGCTCTTGATGAGCTTCAAGAACTAACAGTCTCGAAGGAGTTCCCAGAGATGCTTGGGAATGAGAGGGACTTCTCTTTAGTCGTTAAAGGCGTATTCACGTAACAGCAGTCTTTGCAGTGTTTACCACTCCGGATCCCAGAAAACGGAGTGTTTTGTTTTGTAACAAACGTGGAATCTGCATCTACATGCTGAAATTTAGAAATAACGACAAGCATGCTAAGTAACTCCTGACAAACATACTGGCATTAAAACTGCAGTTGAGCTCCGGGCGTCAGACTATGGCTACCCACTGATCCTGAATAGTTAGGAAAGGTTAAATGCAGAGGGTATATAATACTTGTATATGTGAAAATGTACTTGGCACTTACATTTCACAAAGTGAATATATTTGTCTCTGGTCTCCATATGAGGACAATTTGTTATCATAAAGTTCTGGATATTCAAAAACCAAATTACTTTCTGTTCAAGCTGTGGTCAACAGCGATTGGCTGCAGTCACAATTATCAGCACAGGTTGGGTCAACTTTTGGCAACCCCCCCCCTCTTGCTTTGCTTGACTCACTGCAGACATCCACACTGCAACACGCCACATACACTACTGTTTTGCAATAATGTGAAAACATGAAAGTCAACCCATCCAATGGTTGTTATATGGCTCTATTTTAGTCTAGACCAAATTGGATGGACACACACACACACACACACACACACACACACACACACACACACACACACACACACACACACACACACACACACACACACCACACACATACAGACAGACAAGTGAAATGTGTTTACAATTCTCCAATGGGCGAACATATTGTGATTGGTCTTCACTCGCCATATTTTCTTACTCACCCTTTTAGACTTGCTAGAGTCTTGCTAGAGTTGCACTAAGTACTGCAACTCCAAGTCTTATCTGGTCCACTGTCAGACAATGGCATGCACACTTTGTTAATGTTCCACATTCAGTGCTCCGAATGTGTAGTGCCGTCTCAAACTGCCTCTTGAAAAAGTCTGTCAACAAACAACAGAGACTTTGGTGAATGAGCCATTTCAAACCCCATGAATCTATTCCTCCGTACATAAAGGAAGGGACCGTCATATTGAGTCTTGCAGACTACAAGCAACAAGCCCATATTTTACCGACCTGTCTCAGACAGAACAGCAGACATACACATATATTTATTGCACTTATGGAAAAACGTTATTACACAGAACAGATGCATACAACACACAGAATATGGTCTTCATTGTTTCTTAAAAAAGGAATGATTATATTAGTACCACAGTCCAGTCAAGTATTAGAAAGTTAGAGCAAGGGCAGTTATCTTCACTGAGGAATACTGTGGAATTGCACTGTTTCTATGTAGTTAAAAAAAGGCTGCCAGATTTGAAAGAATTTAGCTGAGGAGCCACGTAACGTGTGTTTGATTTTTTCTAGCCTACTAAAATGGAGAGCATCTCTGATCCAGGACTCAAGTGAGGGAGGAGAAGGAGACTTCCAGCGAAGTAGGATCAATCGTCTAGCCAGTAACATTAGGAAGGCTACAAAATCTGCATTAATCTTTGGCAGGGTCACTGTGGTTGGCATGACTCCAAAGAGGGCTATCAGTACATTTGGGTCCAAGGATATACCGAGAACCCCTGAAAGTGCCCCAAAGATATTTGACCAAAAGCTCTGAAGAGACGGGCATGACCAAAACATATGAATAAGAGAGGCTGGAGCGATTTTGCACCTGACACAAACAGGATCAATGTTGGGATATATTTTAGAAAGCCGGAGTTTTGTCCAATAAGTGCGATGTATTAATTTACACTGGATCAGGCCATGTTATGCACACAGGGATGAAGAGTGTACTCTAAGAAGAATATGTTCCCAGAGGGCCAGGTTGAGTTCTTCACCTATGTCATCTTCCCATTGTATTTTGATAACTGAAAGTTGGCCGCTTCTGAGAGAGAGAATTTTTATCATAACATTTTGAGATGGCACCTTTTAATATTGGTGGTGGCAACAGCACACACCTTTTCAATGGAATTTCCATTGCTAAGCAACAGTCTGGACCCTTGCTAACTTCCTGTCATATGATACCATTCGCATACACTGTAACAGGAAATCAACTTGGGTCCATATAGAATGTTTATGTTTATAAATGTGAAATGGGCTATACACGTAAAATACACACAGTAGGCTATATCTGTAGAATACACACAATACACACACAGTACACCTATAATACAACTTGTGGAACTCCCAAGTTTGTGGCTGCGTCCATTTTTTTTAGTATAGTAAGTGCAATATATTCTAGGTTTGATTTTGAAGTAGTCCTAATCCAAAAGTATTTCAATTAGATTACATTTTCTTCATAATCCAGTGACTCCATTTTAAACTAATTTGACCCAACCCTGTCTGTAGCTGACCTCTACTTCAACCTCTCTATGAGGAAATGTAAACAAAATCAATGATATATTATTGTTGTCATTGTCCCATTTGAAGACTCAGACCAAAGCAGACCTTATTCTTTAGCTGTCCCATTTGTCTTACTTAGTTTGCATTGCAGAAACCTTAAACATGTTTTATTTGTCTTGGGCTGCATCTCCTGCAGCAGCAGCAGCAGCAGTGCGGCTCAGCTCAACTCTCTCCTCCCTCAGCACAACTTTAGGAAACTTTAAAAAAAAAAAACGTCTCTTCCTCTCGCGATAGTAACTTGCTTATGCAGCCGCCATATTCTGTGACAGTATTTTGATTCGTATCTGCTGGAAGTGAGGAAAAAGAGAAAAGTGAAGGGCTGTCGAGGGGAGGGGGGGGGCTGAAGAAGAGGAGCTGTCAAAAAGTTATTCCCGAGTCTCTGTCAAACGGCGGAAAGCTAAAGCTCCCTCCCCTGACGCTATTTCGAGGACACACAAGGCCCGGGGCCTCGGTGCAGTTAGCTCTTCGTCTCCCTGGTAGTAGCTGGACTCCTCTCGGCTTCTCCTGCCCCAGCTCCGCGGCCCTCTGGAGGTCCGGCGGCGGTCTCGGGTGTTGAAGGCGGCCCGGGGAGCGGCGGCGGCAGCACATACGGAAAGGTAAGTTACATTTAACCAGACTTTGGCCAATTAGCAGCAGCCGGAAGAAAGCGGCTTTAATAGCCTTACTGTGAAATGAAAACGCATTTCAGCGTCCTGTGCGATACGCGCCTTTATATTATATTCCTTCTGTTTGGAAGAAACTGGAGAGAAAAACTGTTCAGATGTGGAAAAAGTTTTTTTGTCTACAGCAAGTAACGTTAGCTAGCTAAGTTAGCTAACTTGAAGTGTTTGGAGGCTGTTGCCGTCTCGGCCGAGTTGGCAAATCAGTCTTAAGTTCAATACAGATTTGTTAACTTTCCCCCAATGTCCTGAATACACACATGTAACTTTAAATATGTATTATAGGTCTTTTTATTTTACCCAAAAGCTGGCTGATGGTACATGTTTTGTAGCCCATGTTAGGCTACTTTTTCCATTGAGCTCTACTTTGAAACGTCGCTTGTCTGGATGGAAACGTTAATTCACAAAACTCATACATGGGTTATTTGTCTCCAATAAGCCTAAAAATGCAGCAGTTGATGTTACATCTTGTTTATCTCTTTGCTATAGCAGTGACACTGTGTGTGGGTGTGTAACATGGAAACTTTTTTCGTAAGTAATCTACCAATTGTGTGTCAATCAATTGATCAAACATACAAGTTTATATTCTTGTGAGCTTCACTATATGTAGGCCTATCCTGTCATTTTCATAATAAGATGATGCTAATAGAGCACAGTAGTTGTGTAGTTGCACAATTGTGGCGTCAAACTAAAGGAGACACAAAAGCAGGTGATGTGTGAGTCACTTCACCTGTCAACTTTCTGACATTTTTGTCCCTCATGGATCAGATGTTCCTGGTAGTTATGAAGGTTATGTATGGGTGTGTCTGAGCCTTTGACAGCTCAGACGTTGTGATGTGTTCTTGGCATAGTTGAGATGAGAGATGTTTATCCTGTCATATCATGTCATATATGCTATAGGTGTCCGATGGTCTGGGAGACACATGTTGCAACATTTGAACTATTGGTAAAGTGGCACGTGAGTCAGGTAATTGGAAAATCAGAGACATGGAAGTTGTTTCATAGTTTTGTATTTCAAGTTCATCGAAGATCTTTGAGATATTTTCCTGGCTTTCTTCTTGTTGGTCATTTTTACACAGTCTAATTTGTATTTAATCATGCTGATTGCAAACCAAATGTAACACAAATATTACTTTTTGATGACCGGTATGTCTATTTTTTTGTAATTGCAGTGCACGTTTATAAAGCCTCTTTCAATTCAAGGTAGTGTTTGTGGTGGTCCACATGGCACCGTGAAACCCCCCTCTGTGTGTGTGGAGAGAGAGTCACTAGGCTGGTCTACATATTAACTGCAGCCACCGGTCAGGTGATGCAAAATGTTGGTTTTGGCTGGAAAGCTCACAAGCCGATTTGGCAGGTAATCATCATGTTTCCAATTAGTGTTTTTTTTTAAATTCTAAACCTGGCAGCTAAGAAATGTGAATCACTCTTTGAAATCCATCAACTTTGTTACATAAAAGATAGGTTTTCACTCTGCGTAGTAAGAAATCCCAAATTCAAAGTACAACCTACCTGACTCCTGTTATACTCTCCATCCTCAGCAGACATTAACTGACTTCTCTGCCTGTTTTGCTTTGAGTTTATTTACAACTCTAAGGAGCTCAGAATCACTTCTGTCGGCCTCTAAACACCTTCCATCTAAACTGTGTTGTCATAGCTAGACTGTATGAGTGTATATCATTCATTAGCAGCTTGTGCCTGTCTTGACTTGCAGTCAACATTGCACTTCCTGACCAATAAGCTGCCATGGCCAACTGTTTATAGGTGCAGACCCCTAACTGAAACCATGTGTGCCTGTAGCATGGCAAATATGTTGCTAGGAGGCCTTGCTGATTTACCACTCGTAGGAGACTCAGCAGTGAGTACTCAGAGCCTGTATGATAAGTGCTCAGCCAGGATTTTGGTGAGGATCATGCACTTTTACAGAACAGCAGGCTGCTAATTGCTCTGTTTGGATGTCATTTGGCATACGCTAACAGGCTAAACCAACAGGACTAAGTGAGGACACAGATTATAGCTCTAAACTCAAAGTGCCTTGATGCTTGTTGACAGAGGTGAAGAATTGGGCTCACTTGATGTGTTTGCTTTTGTACAATAAACAAGCAGGACTAACACTTGCATTTAAGAACTTTTACAACAAGCTGAAGTTGTGGCATGTTGTTGTCGCGAAGTCTGTGCCAATACTTAAATCTTCTTTCCTGAAAAACCTGTTTCCTGATTTATCATTTGCAGTTTGCACAACAAGTTATCACCAACCCGAGCATAGTATTTTCCCCTTTCACAGGGGGAAGGATAATTACTAGTATGTTTGGATGGAGCACACATGCTAGTTGTTTGGATCAACAGTGCGGAGTCAGTTTAACCCAGGGAATTATATTGGCTTATCTTTCTCGTTCTCTTTGAGTCATAACAGACTCTGAATCAGTGTAGATAATAAACTTAATACATGTTTTCAGGCAGCTCTTTGTCACTGACATGTCCACCTACTGTAGGTTATTATACAGAGTAAAAGTATCGGGGTAAGACCTAAAATGCCAAATGGGAATCAAGTTTGTGGAAGGTTAGGATCCATCACATTATGCCCAATGCTGTAGACTCAGGAAGAGAGCTTGGTGTTTTTAACCCTCCCCCACTCCAGTGTGTGGCTGTCAGGAAGAGAGGCTCTTATTGAAGCCCCCTCCCCCTGTCGAGCTCTCCTGACTTCTCCGCTTTAAATGGAGTCCTCCATTACACATGCTGCTTATGGTCCTCTCCAGTTCAAGGGTTACATTGCATGCATCAGGGCTGACACTGCAAAGTCCACTACACCTTTAGCTGTCACCTCCTCCTGTGCTTCTTAGTTTTGCTGAGTGCATTTTGTAGGTTTTTCTACTTTTGCAGTAGTTTTTAAAAAAAGTATCCACAATTATGATTGCAACTGCACAAGATCAATGTAGGTTTTTCATTACTTATCTGTGACACTTTGTAGTTGTGCATGACTAGGCCTTTTTGTGACACAATAAAGCTGCATGAATTGATTTTATATATTTGTTTGGCCACTTGAAGGCATAATAACTACTCAACAAGCTGACAAACCCCCAGCCTTGACAAATTCTGACTTTTACAGTTGCCTGTTGTTTACACAGCTAGCTGACACTGCATAAGCATTCATTCAGAGATGCGTTTCTGGCCATCTGATATATGCAAGTCCAATATTACCTCTCCTTTAAGCTCTGGGTTGGTCTAGTTCAACTCCAGTGAGTAACATCTGGGTCTTTAGTAGGGTTGGGTACTGTTTACAGTTATACCTGAAATTTGGTTCCAGTGCCCAACAGTACCTTTTTTCATTACCTTCACTCTGTACAGAAATTTAATTTTAGATTTAAAAACAATTCCAAACCTATTTATCCTATTTACTCACTTTACAAAATATAACTCCACTCTCTTCACTCCCAAACTTGTCTCTACAACTTATCAAACCAAATAATTATTCATTTCTTACACTGCACTAAAACTTGTATTCTATTTGCTATAGAAATAAAGTTGCCTTACCCTACAACCTCCACCCTGTCAGTCAGTCACCAGGGCATAGGGGTGGAGGAAACAATCGATACAGGATAGTAGGGCTGAACGATATTGTGTTTTAGCCTGGACATCACGATGTGCGCATGCGCTATAGTCCCATTGCAGGACGTTGCAATGTTCACATAATCCTTTTTTGCTGCTGGATAGAAGAGTAAACTTCCACCGTTCTCCTTTTACATGATTATTACCGGCCGACCCTTCCCCTTTAAGACAGGTAGCCATGTTGGCAGCGTGTGTATGTGACGTTAGTCCGACGGGGTTTATTGTTACGGGAAGTAAAGCTCTCCAT
Source organism: Etheostoma spectabile (assembly GCF_008692095.1). Taxonomy (NCBI): domain Eukaryota; kingdom Metazoa; phylum Chordata; class Actinopteri; order Perciformes; family Percidae; genus Etheostoma; species Etheostoma spectabile. The sequence goes on along the minus strand of NC_045750.1, from coordinate 17,394,999 downwards.
GTGTAGAAAAGTACCGTAGGCAGCAGCTGCCGCTGACATAGTGATGCACATAGTTTGATGGGTTGTCAATGAAGCTACTGTAGTCACTGTCATACTGTGTTTTATGTTCGCTGCAAATACGAACTAAATCACCTGATTAATGCAACATAATCACAACGTTTCCTGGCCATTTCCCCCCGCAGAAAGCTGCTACCAGCCAGGCTAAAGCTAACATAGTTAGCCTAAAGAAACAAGCAGAAAGCTGCTACCAGCCAGGCTAAAGCTAATATAGTTAGCCTAAAGAAACAAGCAGAAAGCTGCTACCAGCCAGACTAAAGCTAGTATAGTTAGCCCAAAGAAACAAGCAGAAAGCTGCTACCAGCCAGACTAAAGCTAATATAGTTAGCCTAAAGAAACAAGCTGAAAGCTGCTAACAGCCAAGCTAAAAGCCAATATAGTTAGCCTGAAGATCCCCCCCCCC